>NW_026112083.1:10000-47500 GCF_024679095.1 Eriocheir sinensis
AGTTAGCAGTAAGAGTAGATCAGTAGGTGACCATAGAGTAGACTTATGGAGGAGGCAGTTGAAGTGGTAGGAGAAAGAAACATAAGGCAGTAGACAGAAACAGCAGAAAAACAAAGCAGTAAGAACAATGAGTAGGCATGTGGGGGCAGGAGCTACAGGCAATAGACGAGACAGCAGAAACAAAGAAAGTGAGCAGGAGGAAACAAAAAGAAGGAAAAAGGCTTACGAAGGCAGAAGAAGCAGGCAAATAAGTAGATAAGGAGGTAGTAAAAAGCAGATAAGACAGCAGATAGAGAAAAGGATTAGAACCAGGGATTGAAGCAGGTAGGAGGCAGAACAAACTAAAGCAGTATTTAAGACAGCAGATAAATAGGAATAAAAACAATGATTAGGCTTGCATAGAAGGCAGTAGGTGAGGTAACAGCAGAAACACATGCCGGTAGACGAAACAGCAGAGATAAAATAGTGAAACCCAAAATACACCTTGTGCCGGAGAAAGCAGGTGAGGGAGCAGAGAACGAAGATTGTCAGAAGATAAGACAGGGAGAAGCAAAAGATTAATCGCGTATATGGGAAAGTAGGAGAGGCAGCAGAAGTCAGCAGGAGGAGCAGCAGCAGGAGCCTCAGTGCAGGCCGGAGCTAATGAAAGTGTTGGTGGGCCGAAGCGGCGTCAACCTCTCGCCTTTCTCTGGCTCGCCGCCAAGTGAGTTCCAGCCGGCAATGCTCCCCCTCCTTCTCCTCCGCCGCCTCCTCCTCCTCCTCTGATCCCTATTCCTCCTCCTACTGCTCTTCCTTCCCCGGCTTCCTCTTCCCCTCACCCTCCTCCTCCTCCTCCTCCTATTTCTTCTCCTACGACCTCCCTACTCCTCCTCCTCCTCCTCTGGCTTCCTCTTCCCCTCCTCTCCGGCTTCCTCTTCCCCTCCTCCTCCTCTTCCTCCTCCTATTTCTTGTCCTACTTATTGCCCCTGCTCATGCTCCCCCTCCTGCTCCTCCTCCTCCTCCTCCTCCTCCTCCTCCTCCTCCTCCTCCGCCTTCTCCTCCGCCTCCTCAACCACCTATTTCTTCTCCTACGTGCTCGCCTCCACCTCCTCCTCCTCCTCCTCTCTCTCTCCTACTGATCCACCTCCTCTTCCTCCTGCTTCTTTTCCTTCCCTCCTCCTCCTCCTCCTCCTCTTTCTGCTTTCTTCCCAAACTCGTTCCTCTCTTCCTTTTCTTTCTTCTATCTCGCTGCCCATCTTCCTTTCTTCCTTCCTTCCTTCCTTCCTTCTTTCTCCTCTTTGCTTCCTACTGCAGTTGTTGGCATGCAGAGGGGGCGCTGGTGTGTGTGTGTGTGTGTGTGTGTGTGTGTGTGTGTGTGTGTGTGTGTGTGTGTGTGTGTGTGTGTGTGTGTGTGTGTGTGTGTGTGTGTGTGTGTGTGTTTCTTTCTTTTGCTGGACATTTTGCTTTCCATTCTCTTCTTCCTCTTCCTTCTTCTCCTTCTTCATCTCCTCCTCCTCCTCCTCCTCCCCTTCTTCTTCCTCCTCCTTTTCCCACCATCACCACCTCCAACTTCTCCTCTTCCTCTCCCACTTTACCTCTTCCTCGTCCTCCTCCTCCTCCTCCTCTCCATTCCTGCCACCACCATCACCTCCTCCTCCTCCTCCTCCTTCCCTTCTTCTTCCTCCTCCTCTTTTCCCACCATCACCACCTCCAGCTTCTCCTCTTCCTCTCCTCCTCCTCCTCCTCCTCCTCCTCCTCCTCCTCCTCCTCCTCCTCCTCCTCCTCCTCCCTCCTCTCCTCTTCATTTTCATGTTTTTCTCTTTGGAATTAATTTTAGCAATTGTCCTCCACTTCTCGTTCTCTCTCGTCCACACTTTTATCCACTTTCCACTCTCTCCTCTTTCTCCTCCACTCCTTCCTCCTTCCTTATATTTTCTTTTCTCTCTTTTACCTTATTTTGTCTTTGTTCACGATCTCTTGCTCTCGTTGTCTTTAGGTTTTCTTTGCATTATTTCATTTTCTTTGTTTCCTTCTTTCTTTCTTTCTTTCTTCTCCTTTTTTTCTTGAAGTCATATAATCAACTTTTCATTTACTAATCTTTTCCTTGTTTCCATTTTCTCCTTTCGTTCTTCTTTTCCTTTTTGCCTTTATTCCTTTATCCTTTCTTTTTTCTTTCTTTCCTTCTTTTCCTTCCTGTCATTCTTCGTTATTCACAATATTCACGGTTCTCTTATTATTCACTTGCATCATGATTTCTTCTTTTCTTTCCTTTTCTTAATGCTTTTTAATCTATTTTTTACATTTCTTTGCGTCTGTCTGTCTGTCTGTCTGTCTATCTGTCTGTATACAATCTACATAATACTATCTCTCTCTCTCTCTCTCTCTCTCTCTCTCTCTCTCTCTCTCTCTCTCTCTCTCTCTCTCTCTCTCTCTCTCTCTCTCTCTCTCTCTCTCTCTCTCTCTCTCTCTCTCTCTCTCTCTCTCTCTCTCTCTCTTAGATCAAGGAAAAAAGAAAGTTACAGAGCAGGAAAAGCAATTTAATACTAATTGGAATATCATAAATTTCTTTGACAGGTGTTTATTTGATGTGGAATATTATAATTATCCTCTCTCTCTCTCTCTCTCTCTCTCTCTCTCTCTCTCTCTCTCTCTCTCTCTCTCTCTCTCTCTCTCTCTCTCTCTCTCTCTCTCTCTCTCTCTCTCTCTCTCTCTCCTCTCTCTCTGAAATAACAAACACATAATAAAATAAAAAAAGGTAACAACGCGTAGAGAAGAGAGAGAAAAGGAAAGAAGAAGTAACGGAATAAAATACAGAAGGGTGAGAGAGGAATGAGAGGAAGAAAAGAAGAGAAGGAAGGACGAGAAGGAAGGCTGAATGAAGGGACAAAGAGGAACAGGAGGGGAAGGAGAGGGAGGAAAGGATGAGAGAAATGAAGGAAAAGGGAGAGAGAAGAGAGAAAGAATTTAAAGAAAAGGAAAAATAAGGAAAGAGAGCAAGGAAGTAAGAAGAGGAAGGATGAAAGTGAAAGAAAGAGAAATAGAAGGACAAAGAGAGAAAGAGGACCTATTTTGGGGGGTAAGGAGAAGGAAGATAAGAGAGTATAGAAGGAGGGAGGGAGAAGAAGGAGGAGGAGGAGGAGGAGGAAGGAACCAGGAAACAAAGGGAGTTCAAAGACAAGCAACAACAACAACAACAACAACAACAAAAAACTCAAACAAACATCCTTTTGCCATTGTTTGTGTGTGGGAGAAGGACGAACACAGGAGGGAGGAGGGAGGGAGGGAGGAAGGAGAGAAGAGGAAAGGGGGAAGGAATGGAGATATAAAATAACACACACACACACACACACACACACACACACACACACACACACACACACACACACACACACACACACACACACAATATAAACAGAAAGACCATGAAATAATACACTAAACTAACAGGACTAACACTAACCGACTGTTTCCGATGTACGAATTGACTCCACTTGTGTATGAAGGAAATAGAGAGAATGGATGAAAGGGAGGAAGAGAGGAGGGGGGAAGGAAGGGGGAAGGAAGGGAAGGAGGGAGGGAGGTGAAGGGAAATAGGGGTGAGTTAGAGGAAAGAGAAGGGGGAAGGAGAAAGAGGAGAACAATTGAAGGAAGGAAGGAAGGAAGGAAGGAAGAGAGGAACTTGAGGGACAAAAGGGGAAAGTTGAAGAGAAAGGAAGGAGGAAAGGGTCAGACGGAAGGAAAGTGTAGGAAATAATGAATAAAAATGAAGAGAGAAAAAGATACAAATGAAAAGAGAGGAATAGGAAAAATGAAAAATTGAACGGAGAAAGAAAGAAAGAGAGGGAATATAATGAAGGAAAGGAAAGAACATAAGGAATAAAAAAAACAAGAGAGATGAAAGATAAAAGAAAAAAAGATATGGAAAGGAAAACAAAGAAACCGAGAAAGAAGAAAATACAAGAAAAAGCAAAGAAATGGAGAGTGGTGCTAACGAAATGGAAAGGAAGATGTGCTCTCTCTCTCTCTCCTCTCCTGCATGTTAAGGAAAGTAGGCGGGAGTGTCAAGGGAATGCTAGAGTTATTTTTTATTGTGTGGAAAGATGACTCTCTCTCTCTCTCTCTCTCTCTCTCTCTCTCTCTCTCTCTCTCTCTCTCTCTCTCTCTCTCTCTCTCTCACATATATATATAGAGGAATGTCTCCACGGGGGCGCGTTATGCAAAAGAGGGCGTTTCCAGGAGAAGAATTAAGCCGCCTAAGACCTGTACAAAGGATTGGGAAAGAGAGGAAAAAAGTGTGTTTCTGAAGGTATATAAAAATGAGGGGGTGGTTGTAGTAGTAGTTGTAGTAGTAGTAATAGTAGTAGTAGTAGTAGTTCTTTCCATCTTTCATATCCTTATCCTCCCCTTACATATTTCCTTTTATTTATCTCCCTTTGTTTCTTCCCTTTACCCTTCCCCTAGTAGTAGTAGTAGTAGTAGTAGTAGTAGTAGTAGTAGTAGTAGTAGTAGTAAGAAGATGAGGAGGAGGAGGAAGAAGAAGAAAAAGAAGATTAACCCAAAGAAGAAGAAGAAGAAGAAGAAGAAGAAGAAGATTAACGCAAAGAAGAAGAAGAGGAAGAGGAAGAAGAAGATGAGAGGAGGAGGAGGAACAGGAGGAAGACGAAGTAACAACAACATTAATAACCTCAAAAGCATTAAAGTAATTAAGAACATTCATTAAAACTCTCACTTTAATCACTAAGAAACACACACACACACACACACACACGCACACACGCACACACACACACACACACACACACACACACACACACGCACACACGTAACGTTAATCGCCCACCTGGACACCCTCTTCCATTAATTAGTCAGGTAATGAAGCTAAGGACCCAAAGTGCTTCCCCTCCTCTTACCTTCCCTTCTTCCTCCCCCTCTTCCCCTACACAACCTCTTGCCTTCCCTGTTCCTCTTTCCTCTTACTTTCCCTATTCCTCTTACCTTCATTTTGCCTCCCTTCTCTAACCTATCTTTTTTCCTCTCCATTTTTCTCTATACTTTCCTACCTTTTCCATTCCATAAAACTATCATCTTCTTCTTCTTCTTCTATTCCTCTCCTTTATTTTCGTCTTTTTCTTTATCTTTCTCTCTCTTCTTCACCTTATCTTTCTCTTACTCCTCCTTCACTCCCTCTTCTACTCCTACCATTTCCTTTTGTCCCTCTCTTTTATCATTTTTTTTCTTTCTTTTCCCCTCTTCTTCTTCATCTTATCTTTATCTCCCTCTCCCTTCACTCCTCTTTCCTCTTCCCCTCAACACCCTTAACCTCATTCCTCCTCTTCCTCTTTCACGCTTTCTATCAATTCCCTCTTCTTCTCTTTACTTGCTTCCCCTTCAATCTTTCCCTCTCCACATTCTTCAACATTACCATTCTTTTTTATTCTTTCTCATTCCCTTTCCTGTTCTTCTCTCCTTATTCCTCTTTCTTCTCTTTCCTCCCTTTTCTCATTCATTCTTCGATCCACTCTCCCTCTGTACTTCCCATCTTCTTTTCCCCTTATCTTCCCTTTTTTTCCTCACTGCTCTCTCTCTCTCTCTCTCTCTTCCCTCTTCCCTTTCCCCTTCTTTTCCGTTACCCTTCACCTCCCACCTATATTCCTCCTCCCCTCCATCCACCCTCGACCTTTCCCCTTCTCTTCCCATTCCCTTTTCTTTAATCATCTCTTCTATTCCTTCCATCTTCTGCCGCCTTTCTTTCCCTTTCTCTTATCTTCCCTTTCCCTCCCCCCTGGTCCGCTGTCTCCTCCTCCCATCTATACTCTTCCCCCTATTCCCTTTCCTCTTCCATCATCCACCTCTTCCCTTTCCTCTGCTCTTCCTTTTCCCTTCTACCTTCTACTCTTTCACCTCTCCCACCTCCTCCTATTATGCACTTCTCTCTCCCCTCTCCCTTGCATCCTCTACCTCCATCTTTTCCCATCTCCCCTCGTCTCTTTCACCCTCTCCCCCCTTCCCTCCCTCTCCCCCTCCTCCTATTACCTGAACACTCAACTTGGATTATAATGTGAAAGGTTTTTGGTTGAATTTCGTCCCAAACTCAAACCATTTGTTTCCTGTTGACAATGTGGGTCTTTTCCTACCCCCTCCTATCTCTCTCCCTCCCTCCCATCCGCCCTGCTCCCTTTCCAGCGTCCTTGCCTCCCTTCCTATCTCGATCCTTGTTTTATTTCCTTGTCCTATCTGCGTCTTTCTATCTGTCTATGTCTCTTTCCATTTCTCTTCTCCCTTATTCCTCTGTTATTCTTTCCTCCCTTTTCCTCCCTCTATCTCTGTTTTTCTCTTCCTATCTTTTCTTCCTCTCTCCCTCCTTCCTTCTGTTTTTCCTTCCCTCTTCATCCCTTTGTGTCTCTCTCTCTCTCTCTCTCTCTCTCTCTCTCTCTCTCTCTCTCTCTCTCTCTCTCTCTCTCTCTCTCTCTCTCTCTCTCTCTCTCTCTCTCTCTCTCTCTCTCTCTCTCTCTCTCTCTCTCTCTCTCTCTCTCTCTCTCTGTTCTTTCTCTGTATTCTTCTCTTCCCTCCTCTCTTCGTGTCAACATTCCTCTTTGCTAACACTCAATCCTCCTCCTCTCCTCCTCCTCCTCCTCCTCTTTCTCCTCCTCCTCCTCTGTAGTACCTATTTTTTCCTCTCTCTCCAGGTAAGAGGGAGGGGAAGGTGTGTGTGTGTGTGTGTGTGTGTGTGTGTGTGTGTGTGTGTGTGTGTGTGTGTGTGTGTGTGTGTGTGTGTGTGTGTGTGTGTGTGTGTGTGTGTGTGTGTGTGTGTGTGTGTGTGTGTGTGTGTGTGTGTGCGTGCGTGTGTGTGTGTGTAGACAGGTGTACTTAACAAGGTGAGAGGAATCTAATCCTATTTCCACAAACGAGGGAGTCATTTCAATCCCTTTAGCCCACCTGTCGGTTTGTCTGTCTACCTGTCCTTCGCCCGCGTGCCCCTAATTGGCAGGTGGAATGGGGAAGCGGTAAATAATGGAGGAGTTTCTAAGCATTGAGGAATTACTTGTATTTTGGAACAGAAGGAAAAGGAAGACAATGTTCAGAAAAGAGATAGACATAGTAAACAGTGAATGGATTGAATAGAAAGGGAATAAAGGTGAAAGAGGAGAAACGAGAGAGAGATAAGGAAAATGAGGAAGGAGAGAAAATAAAAGGGGGAGAAAGGGATAGAGTATGGAAGGAAAAAAGAAAGATGGAGAGTAAGGAAATAAAAGAAGAATCAAAAGGTTGTGAATGGAGAGAAAGAAGCAGAGGAAGGTAAAAAGAAGGAAGATGTTGAGAAAGAAAAGGAACGAAAGGAAAGGAAAGGAAAGGACACAGGAGGGAAAGGTAAAGATAAAAGGGTGAAAAGTAAGTTAAAAAGAGAAGAAGAGAGAGAGGAAAAGAAGAAGATTATAAAAGGGAGAAAGAACCAAGTACATAGTTATAAATGAGATGATATGAGATTACTTGCTTGTACGTATTTATAGATGGAAAGAAGATCAGAAAATGCTAAGAATAAAAACAGAATGCAATTCAGTATAGAGTGTTATTGCAATTGTTATTTTTCTTTTCATTCTCTTTCTCTCCCCTTTTTCATCTCCTCATCTTTTCTCTTCTTTTATCTCTCCTCCTCTCTCCTCTCTGTCTCTTTTTCTCTCCAGTTTCTCACTTCCATATTGACTTTGAGAGACAATTGATATATCCCATACACCCACGGAGAGAGAGAGAGAGAGAGAGAGAGAGAGAGAGAGAGAGAATGAATATCAGTATTCAAATCATTTTCCTCAGGCCATTCTCTCAGTCATTCTCTCCTCTCCTCTCTCTCTCTCTCTCTCTCTCTCTCTCTCTCTCTCTCTCTCTCTCTCTCTCTCTCTCTCTCTCTGTGGGAGGATATTGGGAGGGAGGGAAGGGAGGGAGGGAAGGAGAAGGGGGAAGAGTAAGGACGACAAAGGGGAGGGAAGGAAGGGAATAGGGAGGGAGGAAGAGGGGGAAGGGGAGAGGAGGGGAGGGAAAGGGAGGGGAAAGGGAGGGGGGAGGGGGAGGAGAGAAAATGGGGTGATAGATGACTCAGAGCCAAAAATCAAAGGTGACAATGACCTCCCCTCCCCTCCCTTTCCTCCCCTCTCCCCTCTCCTCCTCTTCCTCTTTCCCCTCCTTTCTTCCCTCCTCTTTGGCTGTCTCTATTGCTTTATCTTCTCCCCTTTTCTCTTTCTCTCTCCCTCTCCTCCTCCTCACAGCCCACTCAGTATTCTCTCTCTCTCTCTCTCTCTCTCTCTCTCTCTCTCTCTCTCTCTCTCTCTCTCTCTCTCTCTCTCTCTCTCTCTCTCTCTCTCTCTCTCTCTCTCTCTCTCTCTCTCTCTCTCTCTCTCTCTCTCTCTCTCTCTCTCTCTCTCTCTCTCTCTCTCTCTCTCTGTCATTCTTTTCTTTTCCTTACTCTCATTCTTACTCTCTCACTCACTCTAACACACTCACACACAATCCATATCTTTCTATCTATCTATCCATCTATCTGTCTATCTCAAATATAACATACCCGCTTCTTCTTATCATCCTAAAAAATACCTGTGAATGCTAAGCCCTCAAATCTCAGGTAAGAACGAAGGGAGCCCATTGAGTAACATAATGCGCCTTCCTCATTGTAAAAGCGCCACCTGCCCTTCATGCTTCACCGCGCCGAGGAAGGGAAGGGAGGGAAGGGAGCTGGCAGTATGGGAAGGAAGGAAAGAAAGGGTGGGGAGAGAAGGGTTCGGAAGAGGAAGGGAGGAGGTGGATGAAAATAAAGATCTAAGAGGAATGAATGGATGAAGAAAGGGGAAAGAGGGAGTTAATAAGAAAAGGAGAGGAAAAGAAAGCGAATCGTGAGAATCAAAAATATGGCCTATAATTTTTGCTTGAAACACTTTTTGAACTAACTCAAACAAGACTGATCAAGTATAAAGTTCCATGCAGAAACCTTTCCGAAACCAAACATATAACATCCTTTTCTCTATGACATCCTGTGTTTTGTTTTAACATGGCACGAAGCCCTACAACACTAAACACAATGGCTTAAGTAAGGAGGTAAAGCATGTCATGTACTTAACTCGTGTTCTTGTCTACCATATCACAGGTACACACAATTATGCACAGGGCAATATTCGTGGGTCGCGTCATCAGTCTCCTGTGCAGGGGGTGTTTGTTGACACTTTACATAGGAAAGAACAATCAAAATGACTGGTATTCCTGCACCACACACGCTGGCCTCATCGCCGAACCTCGTCCATCAACTGTAGCACTTATCCACCGTTTTAAAGTCATGATCACCCTTTCCACACAGTACACTATGAATTTTGTCATTTCAGTTCATCTTTAAAACATAAGTAACTTTACAATCTCAAAACTGTTGTCCCTGAATACAAAACGTCGTGGCACCAAAATGAGAGTCTGTCATCACTATTTCCTTTTTGAGGGCATAATAGCTCTGCCATTTCAAAAGGCATTATCCGCAGTTAACTATCCTGGTGGCAAGCAACGTTTCCATTTGCTTCTCAGTCACGTGAATGATTGTTATATTTTCTTCACCATAATCTGTAAGTGCAGGCGGGTTTGATGTCGGTGAGGCGTGGTGAGCAGCCGAGGCGGGTCAATACGCCATCACCTCCACACAACACCATAGAAGACGCGAATTGCCACCTGTTAGCAACCCGCTCGCCTTGATGTTGAAAACGACCATGATGGGCTGCAAGGGACACTTTCCATGCACGCATCTCTGCTCACAGGGGACAATGGATTAGTGGATTGAGCTAATAAATGTATTGTGTGTGTGAGATAATCACCAGCAGATGCCTGTGATAATGGTGGTAGTCATAGTGCTTTGGCGCTGCTGAGGACCTAAAAGTCGTATCGTTCGTTTAACACATGTGTTCACGAAGATGAAGGTAAAGTCAAAATCAACCTGAAGAGAGCGTTGTTCCAGTCTTGTAATGGAAGCGCACTTTTTGTGGTCCTGCAGCGACAGTGTGTCCAGAGCGACGCTGGTTCTCGACCCGAAGACTGTAGGGCGGTCAAGGCCGAACACGTAGTCTCGAGGTACCAGGATCCTGCTGGTCTGCGGTCAGATGCAGAGCTGTCTTTCCAGAGATCAATCACACTAGTTAAGTTTGGATGCGGTTTTTTCCTTTTTTTTTTTTACCTGACAAGGAGACAGCTCAAGGGCACAAAAAAAGGAAACAATAATAAAAAAGCCCGCTACTTGCTGCTCCTAAAAAGAATCCAAAGAGGTGGCCAAAATGCATGTGATAAAACCATAAGACATGAAACCGTATGTTCAGGACACACTGATTGTAGGCTACAACACTTTTCTTCTAAAAAGAGTGACATTTTGCTACTCATGATTTTACTATGCATACCAAAGCGCTCCATCCCGCTCCTATTTTTCTTCCTTATTATTTTTCGACGGCTAGGTTTGTACATCTGTTAGAAGAAGAAGAAGAAGAAGAATAAGAAGAAGAAAAAGAAGAAGAAGAAGAAGAAGAAAAAAAAAAGAAGAAGAAGAAGAAGAAGAAGAAGAAAGACATTAAAACGAAAACGAAAACTGAAGAGGAGGAGGAGGAGGAGGAGGCGGAGTAAAAGGAGGAGAAGGAATAATAAGTAGTGGGAGGCAGGCGGACGTTGATTGCCGGTGTCGAATGGCAGGTGAGAAGTACCGAGTCTCCTGCTATAATTACAATCACTGCCATGTTTTAATGACGCCCATAACACATCGACAGCAAAAAAGCAGCTTAGTAAATTTAAAGTAAACTCAGCGCGATCCTCACTCAGCTGGTGCCGAATACGTTAGTCAAGTCGATGATTCTACTACCCACTTAGATTTTATATTTTACCATGTCAAATTGCTAGCGTGTAATTATCATGAATACACGGACTTTTAAGGATGCGGAGCCTGTATATTTCACGATCAGACTCTGCGGATGACAGGTGATGTGCAAAGATTGGCATAATTGGATTAATATGCGTGTTGAGGCTCACTGGGGTCCCGCCCGCACGAGGTTGCCAGACTCACTTTAAACACAAGACCTGCGCCGAGGAAGAATATACTCATCTTAAACCTCGCTTGCTTGTCTCAAAAATACTATATCAGCCACGCTTCTTCATCTTTAAGAAAGCTAATTAACAAGAAAATATAGATGCCAGGTTTTTGTGTGTTCTAACTAACGCTCTGGACCCGGGGATTAAATACTTATCAGCCAAACTCGTACGTTTCAAGACAAAAGTTCCTTGGCAGGTACGTATCTCTAACCTCGCTTGAAGACTGATTATAGGCGGCTGACTAGAGGACGCTACAGTAAAACACAAGTATTGCGTTGCCCATTTCTCTGAAAACCACTACCGCGACGCTTCCGCTGGCACATAACCATACACAATTCTAAACGGCAATCTCCTGCAAGTGGTAAACTATCATTTGGGACGCCCGTCATCGAACAGGGGCATCGACAACTTAGTGACAACGCGCCCATTTAAGTCTGAGGACGGCGCAGGGCTAAACTGACACCTATATAGACTTGGGACGTAATGCTGAAGGGGGGGTGGGGGTATAGGAAGCTGTTTTCGTGTGTTGCTTGTTGACCCTCTGTCCCTCCCCACCCTCACCTCTCAACTAATTTTTAAAGGCCCAATATTCAAAAGAACATTCTGTGTAATGCAGTGAAAATACGGTGACAGTCAGAGTGCAGTGCTGGTATGGTCGAAGAAGATACATAGCGATTGTTGAGTATGTCGCCCATCTACCCCGTCCACCGCCCTGCTGACACGCCGAGGTCCCCAGGGTACGCCCGTCCGCCCACCCTGATACTGACATAGATGCATTCATGTGGCAGTGCAATGTTGGAGTCTCGTCACTCAGGTGGAATACGATGCACTTTGGCCCCCCCTCCAAGGCTGTGCTGAAGCTCCCTCAACCACCATCTCCTAATGAGCAGAATCCATCCTCCCCTATTATTAATGTCAGGACTTGGCAATCACTACTAAACCTGTAACCTGAATAACCTTTCGGCACCTGCACCTGCCCCCCATCACCTGTTACATGACCCACTTTGGACCAGGGGCTAGCACCGCCACAACAACTGTCTCGCGCCACCACACTGCACTGAGCCTCCTCTCCACCCCGTGCCACCAAATCATCATCAATCCCACCATCCCACATATTTTAGCAGAGATTTATTATTTTCAAATATATTAACACTCAAACAGACAGAGACACAGGCATAGATAATCCTACCCCTGCCTAATGCTATCTACGGTCTAAATACTTGCCCCTTCTAAATACTTGCCCTGCTAAATACTTGCCCCTGCTAAATACTTGCCCTGCTAAATACTTGCCCTGCTAAATACTTACCCCTACTAAAATACAAGCCAGACACATTCACCGCAGCTGGTATCGGGCAGGACACGGAAGAAGCCCTCGCCGCAGTCCCCTTTGTGTGGGCAGCCGATGAGGGCGGCGCACAGGGCGATGGACCTCCTCCAGCGCTGGGGTGCGGGCGGACGTAGCCAGCCTTGAAGGAGTTGAGGTAGTGGCGCCGCTCCGTGTGCTTGTCCAGGTTGCCTCAAACACCTGCAACAGTGCACAGGTGACGCCTCTCCCTTGGATGTACACAGACTATTGCTGGATTCGTCATGGAAACAGTTGTGGTCACGGCGAACAGCATCTCGGCCGTCACGGGAGGTTAGGGGACGAGAGGGTTAGGTGTGGCCTTCATATCCGAGGAAAAAAAGCTGCGGGTTAAAATTACACTTGTTGCCTTGACGTATTTGAAATTAGTAAAGATTTTTATGTGAATTTGTGATGTGATGTGATGCTTGAATGTGCTCTGAGGCTGACTTTCTCCAGGGCGTTAGGTGAAAATTTTGGATAGGAGGGTGAACCGAATAGGACTCGTATTTTTTATTTTATATATTTGTCTATTTATTTATTTTGTTGATTTTTATTTATGCTTGGCCCATAGCACCGGTAGGATTTCATGATGGGCCCTGTTGGTCAACCCCAGCCCGTTGGTGGCACAGGCAAGTGTTTTGGTGGCGCCATTTATGCTTGGCTCATGCTGCCCGCGGGCTCACTTGATCCTCTATAGAGTTTCGCTAGAGTCCAGGTTGATAGATGGTCTTTAGGAAAGTATATGGGTGAACTTTGGTCACTTGGTTATGACTAGAAACTGTCAGCTTGTGGCGGCAGGCGGGACCTGAACCGGGTCTTCCACGACATCGCGCCTGCACGTAGACCACCCAGCCACCGCCTGCTCTTGAAAATATGTACACACACACACACACACACACACACACACACACACACACACACTTTACAGAGGCGGTACAGGTGAAGGTTGGGGGTCCTTCGTTGAGTCCGCCGTCAGCTAACGATTTATCAGCCATCGTCAATTAAGATCACTCACATTCTGTTTGTAGCCCTACCTACCACGCCTTCTGCCGAAGGAAACACCGGGATGCATGAGCCAAGTAGTAAAAAAAAAAAAAATACCACGCACGCTGGCTGGGACCAAGACTGGGGCTGACCACCACTGCCTCGGGGCAACACAGCGGTGTAGGAGGTTCAGATCACTCCCCTGATTGAAATCACTCAGGAGTAGTCTGGACCTAGGATGAAATCACTCGAGTGATCTGGACCTGGTTGAAATCACTCTAGAGTTATTTCAACCTGGGAAGCGATCTGAGCTTCCTGTACTCACTCCAGTTTCTGATTACTCCCTTATAGGTTCATAACACTTTCGTCTTTTTTCCCTATAAACAAAAAAAATAAAATATCCTAAGTTGACTGCTTTTATTATATAAGAACATAAGAACGTAGGAGTCTGCAAGAGGCCGGTAGGCCTGTACAAGGCAGCTCCTTTAAATCGAAGCTCCCGTGTATATAACCCCACCTAATATCGCTGTCCATTAGTTTATCTAATCTATTTTTTAATGTAACAATTGTATTGACACTCACCACATGACTGCTAAGCCTATTCCAATCATCCACCACTCTGTTAGTAAACCAATTTTTGCCTATGTCCCTGTTGAATCAGAATGATTCCAGTTTAAACCCATTACTTCGTGTCCTACCCGGTTCTCTCACCAACAAAACCTTATTAATATCTCCCTTATTAAAGCCCTTCATCCTTTTATAAACCTCAATCATGTCTCCACGCACCCTTCGCCTTTCTAGAGAATGCAAGTTTAACTGTTTGAGTCGTATGGAGTTCTCAACCCTGAATCATCTTAGTCATCCTCCGCTGCACCGATTCTAACATTTTGATATCCATTCTATAGTAAGGTGACCAGAACTGAACCGCATAGTCAAGATGAGGTCTAACTAATGCTAAATACATTTTGTGGAAGACTTCAGCGCTTCTGCTTACGCTACTTGAAATAAATCAGTACCCTATTTGAGCGATTTCTAGCTTGAATGCATTGTGCCCTTGGACGGAGATCAGAGCTCACTAAGACCCTAAATCCGTCTCGCACCCAGACCTGCTTATGAGTGTCATTTAAGCAATAGTTATGTGAGGGGTTGCTCCTATCTACACTCAGAATACTGCACTTCCCTACATTGAACTCCATCTGCCATTTATCCGCCCAGTCATACAATCTGTTGAGTTCATCCTGGAGAATACTAGCGTCCTGATCCGACTCTATTATTCTACCGATCTTGGTATCATCTGCAAACTTACTGACATCACTACTAATTCCTGTATCTAAGTCATTGATATAAATAATAAACAAAAGTCGACCTAATACCGAACCTTATGGGACCCCACCCGAAACACAGCCCCAGTCACATCTTTTACCATTGATTTGCACTCTTTGTTTCCTATTGCTAAGCCACGCCTTGACCCAGTTCAAAACTTTACCCTCTACTCCGTGAGCCTGTAGTTTAAGCAACAGTCGTTGGTGAGGAACTTTGTCAAACGCTTTACTAAAATCAAGATACATTACATCATAATTTTCATCTCTGTCAACCGCCTGAAATACTTTATTGTAAAAGGACAAAGAGATTGGTGAGGCAAGACCTACCTTTCGGAAACCCATGCTGCGAGTCGTGAATTAAGCTGTGTTTCTCTAGATGCTCCCGAATGTTCCTGTCTGTTATGTACTTCAGCATCTTGCCTATAACCGATGTTAAGCTAATTGGGCGACAATTTGAAGCAGCTGACATGTCCCCTTTTTTTTTTTAAATCGGCGTCACATTAGCTACTATCCATAGGCTGGGCACATAACTAGTATTTACCAGAGCTGGGCGCGTTACTGGATTTGGGATAGTCCGCTACCGCTCCTCCGCACCTCGGACGCAGGTAGTCAGCACCTGTACTTCTGCGCCTAAAATGTTTCGCTCGATCCGCTACCGGACCTCAGCACCTCCGCTACTATACCCAAAAATATTAAAGCGCGCCTAAAAAAAAACTGGTCCGCATCTCAAAAAAACTACTTATTCCTCCCTAATTTACATTTTCCCTTTCTTAATTAAATTCTTGCATTACACTGGGAGGGTCCAGCTCCATGTCAGACAAGGAAATGTCTGACGTCGCCAGCAACGTAGGGGTTCAGGAGGCTGACGGTGCAGGCGTGCTGGTTCTGTAGCTCACGCTATGGACGCTACTATCCCCAGATACACTCCTTCTCCTGTCGCTATCACCTCTTTTCACGTATCTGTCCATGTTTATTTTAAACACTAAACAATTAACAATCGCAGTGAATCATTAAAGTCAAAAGATTCTGAAAAAAAAATATAAACTTGACATAGTAATCAACTGGTAGCACATAGCCCTCCGAAATGCGCTAAAGTAATGCCGCGGACTATTTGTCGTCTTCGTTGTGTTTTTTCCTTAAAAATCTCAGGTGCGGAGGTCTGGACCCCAAATTTCGACTGTCCGCACCTGTTACTTCCGCACCGTATAAAACTTTCCGCACTTCCGGGCGGTTGCTCCTCGGGTGGTGGTCCGCAGGTGCGGAGGAGCGGAGGTCCGGACCGAGGTGCGGAAGAGCCCAGGTATGGTATTTACCGACATCTTAAAGGTGTCAGTTGGTGGAATCACTGAGTACATCACTAAATTCCTTTAATACCCTCGGAAATATCCCGTCAGGACCTGGCGACTTATTCTTCTTAAGGTTATCTATCTCATCCTGAACTACTTGCCCGGCAATGATTATATCCCTCAATTTATCGCCATCCCCGCCCTCGTACATACACCTGAACCCTTTCCGGAATAGTCGTTCGAATACTGAAAGGAAGTAGTCGTTCAACAATGTGCTCATATTTTCATAATTTTCTACTAGCTCGCCTGTGTTTGTTTTCAGCGGTCCAATTTTCTCCCGTGTTTTTGTTCTATACATCTAAGAGAAGCCTTTAGGATTACTTTTTGCCTCATTTGCTACTTTGTTCTCATAGTTCCTTTTTGCTATCCTGGTGTTTTTCTTCACTAATCTAGATAGTTAGACATACCGGCCCCTGAAATGTGTTTCACCATTCTTTATTTTCTGATAAATTCCCTTCTTTAACTCTATCTCGTGTTTTAGTCCACGAGTCATCCACTTAGGGTCATTGTTTTATTTTCGAGGTGTTCGCTGTGGTATATGCTGTCCTTGCCCTCTACTATTACTCTGACTAAATTATTGTAAGACATTTCTACCTGGTTCTGCTGGCTCTCCAAGCCACCGTTCTAGCCCTCATGAATCCTAAATTATCCCAGTTTACCCCTTCAAGATGTCTTTGAAGCCCTCGTAATTTGCTCTTCTAAAATCTTGAACTAACACTGGGTTTGGTTCATGAGTTACCGCCAGTTTAAACTAAAACAAACCGTTCTGTGGTCACTATTTCCTAACTCTCCACACCTCCAACTCACGTAGCATGTTTCCATTATTAGTTAGGACTAAGTCTAATATGTTATCTCCTCTGGTAGGCTCAGTAACTACCTGCTTTGAAATTATCTTGTATAAATTCAAGAAAATCCTCAGTTTCAGGTCACCCACTAGGTCTTCCCAGTCTATATTCCTATAATTAAAGTCCCCCATTACGCAGACATTTCTACTTATACTCGCCCTGCCAATCTCCTGTAGTAATATACTCGTGTCCTGCCTGTTAAGGTTGGGTGGCCTGTATAGAACTTCTAGAGTTAGTTTTTATTTCCCTTTGTAAACGTCCACCCAAACTGATTCTAAATCCATGTTAGTTTTAACTGAATTGTTATCTAAACATTTAAGTGAGTCTTTAACATATAGCGCAACTCCACCTCCCTTTCTGCCCCTTCTGTCTTTGCGAAACATCTGATAACCCGTTATTTCAAATTCCGATCTAAAATTTCTATTGGCTGTGTTTATCCATGGCTAAGTGATCGCTATTATGTCAAAATTTTCTAAACAAGATTCACCCCCTAGTAAGTCTATCTTGTTTCTGAGGCTACTGCTGTTAGTATAGAAGATTCTTAGCCCGTCCTCTGTTACCCCCCTAGAATCACGTCTAAGTTGTCTTGTTGTATTATGAGTTAGATGTCCTCTCCTATTACTCCTTCCCCCCTCGTCTATACTAGAAAATCCCTAAGAGTACTAAGTGCTCGCTCAAGGGAGTCTGAGAGAGCCTCAACATCCTTGAACGTCAAGTGTTTCCAGTCACGGGCGTAGAGGGCGTCGTTGCCGAAGAAGAGCTCCCAATTGTCGACGAACAGCCACCCATTGCGCTCGCAGTGCTCAGCGAGTCTGCTGTTCAATGCTATCGCCCTGGACAGCCGTCCATCGCCAACGCTCCTCATTGGCAGGACGCCACACACTACTGGCGACCCCCCAGCATCTCGTACCCTACCTAACAATTCCCTAAAACGCTGGAAAAGGTCCTTGCTTGGCACACGGGAAACGTCGTTTCCGCCACAGCTGAGAAAGAAAATGGGGTTCGATCCCTCGCTTGCCATACACACCTCAATCCTGCCTGATATATGGCCCACCCCTGCCCCTGGGAAACACACCCTCGTCCTGTTTTTATCCTTGGAGCAAAAATACCTGTCAGCATAACGCACCTGACTATCACCAACGAAGCACCCGGCGGCCAGGAGAAGGACCAGAAGGGAAGGTGGGTGAAGGGGAGGGAGATCAGGAAGGAGGGAGGATCTGCTGTGAAGAACGAGGAGACATTGTGGAAAAGGAGGAGGAGAAGGAGGAGAAGGAAGAGGGAGTGGGAGTGGTGGATGTTGGGGAGGAGGAGGAGGAGGATGGGGAGATGAGGGAGGAGGAGGAGGAGGAGGAGAAGGAAGAGGAAGGAGGAGGAGGAGAAAGGGAGGGTGAGGGGTGGGGAGGGAGGAACGGACGAGGGGAGAGAGGAGGGCGAGGGGTACAGGTAGGTAAGTGCCAGGTGAGTGAGGGAGGGACGAACGAGGAGGCGGAGGGCGAGGAGGAGAAAGAGGAGGAGGGGGTGGGAAGAGGAGAGGGGGACGGAAGAGGAAGTCGGAGGAGGAGGAGGAGAAGGAGGAGGAGGAGGAGGAGGAGAAGGAAGAACAGGAGAAGGAGGGGTGGGAAGAGGAGAGTGGAAACGGTCGAGGAGGAGGATGGGAGGGTACTATGTGGGAGAAGAGAATACCAAAGCCGGTAAGAAGGGAGGAGGACGAGGAAGTAGAGGAAGAGGAAGAGGAAGGGGAGGAGGAGGAGGCGGGGCTTGTTGGTGTTGTGCTAACTAATAAGTCTACCTGGGCGGCGAGAGTCGTAACCCTATTTTGTAACTCGATGATCCTCTGATCATCCTTCTGAGTCTTAACGCAGAACCTACAAACGTCCTTGGAAAGAAAGTACTGCTTGGCCATGCGTAGCTACACCCGGAACAGCGCGAGGGAGACGGCATGGTGATAATATGGGCGAGACAAGACGAAAATAGCAAAAGTCCGCAGCTGCGGTGAGGTCGTCAGGTCAAATCTCTGGGGAAAAATGTGTATCAAGGAAAAAGGGCGCGCTTTTTTCTACCTACTAAGACGAAACAAAACAATAACAAACCAGCAGCTGCTGTCAGGTCGCAGTCAGGTCAACTCCCTTGGGAAAAAAGGTGTGTCTAGGAAAAAAGGCACGGGTCTTTCTACCTACCAAGACAAAACACGTGCCTATATTATTATACCGAGAAATCACATACCTAAATAAGATAATAACTGTGTTCACTAGGTTTGCGTGGAAAGGTGAATTATCCAGTGTTTTGTGTGGGCTTAGAAATTAACGTAGCTTGGCGCGCCTGATTCACGTGTTCCTATTATCACAAAACAGTAAAGTATCATAATAGTAGAATGAAAAGAAAACACAAAAGCAATATAAAACCATGTAGCACTGGGCTCGCGTGAAAGAGTGTTGAAATTAGTCTAGGTGTGGGAAGCCAATACACGTGTCCTAGAAGTAACTCTGGATCACTATCTATCTAGGTAAATACTAAATTAGAACACCTAGCGTTCCGGAGTATGCAGGTAGTGGTAATCCTCCTGAGTGTGTAGTCCTCTAGCACAGCAGCAAGCTCCCAGAAGCACAGAACGCCTCAAAGCACACCACAACAGCAGAGGGAAAAGGCTAGTGGGCACCACACAGCAGCGGAGCAAAAAGTCAACGTCTTAACCTTAGGAAGGTCAGCGTGGGACTGACCAAGGACCATACAGCTCCTCGACACATTGTTCACAGATTCACGACCCTGGTCATTGATTTGGATAGCTGGAACGCCATGGCGACATACGGTCTCATATATGAAAAAGTTATATACGAAAGCATATTATATTCTCATGCAGATGTCAGGAAAAGTGACTGGTTGTATAATATGAAACTTCTTTGTTGACTGTAAGTTGTATTGAGAATCTCCATGATGGAAAGTTCGCTGGGATTATTATTATTATTTTTTTTTTTTTTTTAATTTTTTTTTTTTTTTGGGGGGTGGATCTGATGGTTTGTCAAAGGCTTCTTCCGGTGGGGCCTGATGGTCGGCCCAGCCCGTTCTGGTGCAGGCGACTGTTTATAGTGGCGCCATCTTGCATTGGCTCATGCTGCCCCCCGGAACTCTTTCTTGATTCGCTTGGACGGCTTCCTCTAAAGTCCGAGTTGATGGGTGGTCTTCAGGACAGCATGTGGGTAGTTTTAATCCACTCGGCGGTGACTGAAAAACCCGAATGCTAGCGTGGGGATTCGAACCCGCGTCGTCCATCACGCGGTGAATGTGGGCCCAGTTCGCTACCATTTCGGCAACCGCCTACCCGAATAAGATACAATTTAATTATGTAGTGATGTAAACCTTGGTTTAAATTAGTATTCCCCTAGTTTCACAGCACACCCCTTTATAAGTTCAAATAACTCCTCATTTTTAAATCACTCTAGTGCAGCGTTTCTCGACCGGTGTAGCAGGTCCAAAGCAATGCCGTCAAATACCACTCTAGAGTGATATGAACCTCAGTTGAAATAACTCTCCTTGATCAGGCTCGCTACACTCCCTCCAGGTTCAAATTGCTCCCCTACAGATTCAGCACATTCCCTTATATTATTTTCCTACAAACAAAATAATAAAAAAAAGTTATATAGCGAAACATATTCTATATTCATGCGTATATTAGGAAAAGTGACTGGTTATATACACCAGTACTTTTTTTTTACGCCTTGGCCTATTGCGCCGGTAGGCTTCTTCCCGGTGGATCCTGGATTCCTGATCGTCAGTCCAAGGCTTCTTCCCGGTGGGGCATGATGGTCGGCCCAGCCCGTTCTGGCGCAGGCGAGTGTTTATAGTGGCGCCATCTTGCTTTGGCTCATGTTGCCCTCCCGGAGCTCATCTTTAATCCTAGAATCTAGAGTCCGGGTTCATAGGTGGTCTTCTGGATAGCATGTGGGTAGTCTTAAGCCACTCGGCGGCGGTTGAAAAATCCCAGTCTGGTGGCACCGTTCGGGGATTGAACTAGCGTCCTCCTGAACGCGGGGCCGTCACGCTATCCGTTCAGCAACCGCCTCCCCATATACGTAACTTCTTTGCTGATTATAAGTTGTAGAGAGAATCTCCATGATGGAAAGTCCGCTGGAGTTTAAATGATGAAACGGGATGCAAGTTGACAATTTTATTGCAAGACAAAAGCATCTGACAGATTACATGTCATTGCTCTGCATACAAGCACATTGCAAATTCCTATTCTTGAGAGTCCTTTGAGACACTCACACACTAAGAACACGATTAAAATGTTCCTGATAGTTGGTTAGATACACTTGGCACCGATGATACGTATCTGGTGGAACCTCACACAGAGGTTCATATGACAGCCATCTTCTTACACCTGCTTGGTCTTCTGTATGGATCACAATGGGCGTATTGAGCAGGGAAGCTGCTGCAACAATCTCTGCATATGTTGCCCACACAGCATTAGCGTTCATACGACTGTTGTTCACGAATTCTTCCATGTGCTTCTGACCTGAATAGTTTTCAGTGAGACTTATATTGCTGATTTGTGAGAACTTCCACCACACTGTGTAATTTTCTTGTGGTTGTTCTCAGTTCCTGTAATTTCCTTTGGTAATGCTCGGAACAGGCAACTGCCATCCCCAAGAACTGAGTCAACAGATTATGGTTCATCTGATAGTATTCCGGGTCTACGTCTGGGGAGTCTTCCCTTAGGAAATGGTACGCCAAGTTTAGTGGCAATGGATTTTCTCCAAGCGCCGTCACTTGGGATGAAAAGACGCTCATATTGTTCCTGTGTTCCAATCACTTCCACATCTTCATTACCTTCCGCATCATCAACTCTAGCCCTGTAATGTTTCATATTGCAAGCATTTGATTTTTTCTTCAGGACTTGAGAAGATTTAGGGTTCTTCAATGGATACAGTCCCTTACCCACCTCCATGTAGATGTCATATGGACCAGACCAAGGGTCATTGCTTTTCCCTCCTTTCCTGTCTGCACGCTTGCTATTACACAGAAGAACATGATCACCAATTTGAAAGGAAGCCTTGTTGTGTTGTCTCTTGTTGTAATCTTGTCGTTGACGAGCTTGAGAAAGGTCTATATTTGATGAAACTTTCGGGTACACAACGTCTTTAAGGTCAGCAACAGACCGCAGGCGCTCTTCAAGGGATGATGCATCGAAATCACAATTAGAAGCTTTACATGAGGCATCTTCACACTGAATTGCTTGGACTTCAGCAGGCAGCACGGCAGTGCGACCATACATCAAATAAAATGGGCTACACCCTGTTCATTTATTCTTGCTTGTGTTGAAAGCAAAGAGCACACCAGGCAGAGCCTGCTGCCATTAACACTTTAGCCCTCCTAACACCTTCTGCAGGGACGACTGTATTGTACGGATGTTTCGCTCAACTAAACCGTTGGCTTGGGGATGATATGCACTGGTGATTCGTTGCCCCACCCAAAGACCATGCAGCTCCCTCGACACATTGTTCACAAATTCACGACCCTGGTCATTGATTTGGATAGCTGGAACGCCATGGCGACATACGGTCTCAAAGATGAAAACATCTACACCTCTGGCAGTCTTGTCCTTCCGCGGGTTTGCTTCAATCCATTTGGTGAAGTAGTTCACCATAATCGCCATGCTGACATAGCCCTCCTCTGATGGTGTCAAGGAGCATATGTCTATGTCAACTTGTTTCCATGTTTTTTTTTCGGGAATAGGTACAGGATGCAGGTCCAGTGAAGTCTTCTGGAGCCTAGTCTTCTGACAACGATCACATGTTCCTAGGTATTTCTTCACATCAGCTGCAACACCGAGCCACCAAAATCTGTAAATTAATTTACTGGCATTAGAAGAATACACTTGCTTATATTGACTGAAAAATGTCGTGAATGACTGAACCACTGAATCTGCAGTGTGTGTGTGTGTGTGTGTGTGTGTGTGTGTGTGTGTGTGTGTGTGTGTGTGTGTGTGTGTGTGTGTGTGTGTGTGTGTGTGTGTGTGTGTGTGTGTGTGTGTGTGTGTGTGTGTGTGTGTGTGTGTGTGTGTGTGTGTGTGTGTGTGTGTGTGTGTTGCCTGTCCATAATTTTGGCCAATGTCTTATCCCTGCCGATGTGGCCTCCAAGAGCTTTTGACTGTGTGTAGTTACCAGTACCCTCATGACACAAGGACACTATTCTCCTTGGTTCAGCTTCTTCTGGAATGACTCAGGTGGATAACCGAAATGAAAAGGAAATGAAAATGATGACATTAGATCATTCTCTTAGAAATATGTTGGTTTACTGAATTACTTCTCTTTTCATGTTCAGACTTTTCTGGATACTGGGTCGGAGACTAGACTTGTTTCTCTGGATTTTTCTTCTGCATCTGATGTAGTTAATCATAAGGCTTTACTTTTTAAACTTAAGTCTGTGGATATTAATGGTTCATTTTTTTTTCTGGATTTTTTATCTGCCAGGCACCAACATGTTGGTATTGATGGCTATTTTAGTAGTTTCTCTCATTTCACGTCTGGTGTCCCCCAAGGCAATGTTCTTGGGCCTCTTCTTATTTTTTATACTAGTGATATGTGGCATGGGATACTTCCCATTTGATGGCTTATGCTGATGACACTTCTTTTATTTTGTCATGTTCCTGATCCTTCATTTAGATATCACGGAACAACCCAATTGAGCTCTGATCTTTATTTGATCTTTTCTTGATGCCAGCGTTGGGGTATGAAATTAAGTCCAGTCAAGACCAATATTATCCTTTCTAGTCGTTCAAGGACCCTCCATCCCCCTAATCCGGATATTATAATTAACAACCAAGTAAATAAATCCTGTAATTCATTAAAACTTCTTTGGGTAACTTTAGATTCTAAATTGACTTTTGAAAATCATATTAGGATAACTTCTTTCCTAATTTCCCAGAAGACTGATTTGTTGCGAAAATGCAGAGCCATTTTTAATAATGATAAGAATGTTTTAAATAGTTTTTTTCCCCTTCATTTTACCTTTCTTTGAGTATTGTAGTCCAGTTTGGATGTCAGCTGCTCCATCTCATTTAACGCATTTGGATCGTTCTTTTAATTCAATAAAATTTATACCGCATAATTTTAGCATACATCGTCGAGTCGTTGGTGCATTGACCATGCTTTTGAGAATTGTCAATAATAATGAACATCCTCTCCATAGTGCATTACCTGCTCGATTTCAGCCTGTTCGCCGAATACGTCATAATTTACGTTTCAACGTGCATGCTTTTCAGCAAGTTTTTTGCTCAACCAACCAATTTTCCCGAACATTTGTCCTCAGTTTGACTAAAGTGTGGAATCTACTTTCAGATGCAATTGTTTCAGAAGTTGCTATTGATAAAATCTAAAACAAAATTTAACACCTTCCTGTTAACTTGCTAAGTATTTACTCCCTTTCTTTTATTTTATATTTTCCTTTTCATATCCATGTTTGCTCATTGGGAGGACCCTGCTTGGGTCTATATCAGTATTAGGATTTTCCCCTGATGCCCTTTCATGGATTTCAAAAGAATGATAATAATAATAATAATAATAATAATAATAATAATAATAATAATAATAATAATAATAATAATAATAATAATAATAACAATAATGATATTAATAATGATAATAATAATAATAATTATTATTATAATAATAATAATATTTATTGAATATAAAACTTACTTTTGGGGTCATTTCTTGATGCCTCATGCTTGTAAAACAGTTCTGCATTCTGCAAGACATACTTAGATGCCTTCCGACGGAAATTTGACTTCTTTCCTTGATCACTCTTGCACCAATCTGGATATTTACTTGACAGCAAATATGTTTGTATTTCACGAAACTTCATTTAAAAAATGCAAGGTAAAAAAAAAAAAAGAAATCAACAGCCTATTTGAGAGACCTCTTGCCCGTAAGGAAGCAGAGTTAAGACTGATGGAGAGTAAATATCCAGACTGGTGCAGGAGTGATCGAAAGAAGGCAAACTTCCGTCGGAGGGCATCTAAGTATGTCTTACAGAATGCAGAACTATTTAAGCATAAAACATCAAAATAACAGAGTAAGTTTTATATTATTCAATGAATATGAAACGAGAAGTAATTCAATAAACCAACATATTTTTTAAGAGAATGATCATATGTCATCCGGACCCAAACTTTTCATTTCAGTTGTCCACCTGAGTCATTCTAATTAGAAGAAGTTGAAAGAAGGAGAATAGTGTCCATGTGTCAAGTTACCAGTACCCTCACGACACATGGACACTGTTCTCAACAATAATTCCACACAGTCAAAAAGCTCTTGGAGGCCACATCAGGAGGATAAGACATTGGCCAAAATTATTGACGGGTTAATTATCTGAAAAAAATTATTAGAGTGGTTTTCACACACACACACACACACACACACACACACACACACACACACACACACACACACACACACAGACACATACTGCAAGTTCAGTGGTTCAGTCATTCACAACATTTATCAGTCAATATAAGCAAGGGCATTCTACTTATGCCGGTAAATTAATTTAGAGATTTTGGTGGTCTGGTTTTGCAGCTGATGTGAAGAAATACCCAGCAAAACGTGATCGTTGTCAGAAGGCCAGTACTAGGCTCCAGACGAATTCATCGGACCTTCACCCTGTACCTATTCCCGCAAAGCCATGGAAACAAGTTGGCATAGACATATGGTCCTTGACACCATCAGAGGAGGGCTATGTCTGTATGGCGATTATGGTGATCTACTTCACCAAATAGATTGAAGCAGAACCGCAGAAGGACAAAACTGCCAGAAGTGTATCTGTCTTCATCTATGAGACCGTATGTCGCCATGGCGTTCCAGCTATCCAAATCAATGACCAGGGTCGTGATTTTGTGAACAATGTGTCGAGGGAGCAGCATGGTCTTCTGGATGCGGTGCAACGAATCACCAGTGCATATCATCCCCAAGCCAACGGTTTAGTAGAGTGAAACAACCGGACAATACATTCGTCCCTGCTGAAGGTGTTAGGAGGGCTGAAAGGTCAATGGCCGCAGGTTTTGCCTGATGTGGTCTTTGCTTTCAACACAAGCAAGAATAAGGCAACAGGGTTTAGCGAATTTGATTTAACTTACCTCTAAAGTGATTTCATCCTAGGTCCAGATTACTCTTGAGTGATTTCAACCTAGGTCCAGACTACTCTAGAGTAATTTCAACCCGGGGAGTGATCTGAGCCTAGTTCCAGCTCACTCTAGAGTGATTTCATCCTTGAGTGATCTGAACCTAGGATGATATCACTCTAGAGTGATATCATCCTAGGTCCAGACTACTCTAGAGTGATTTCAACCCGGGGAGTGAGCTGGGCCTCCTACACCGGCACAGAGGGAAGGCACATACTGAGCACATGACTCGCAGGGCTCTTCTTGTTCAAGATCCCACTGCTAATGGAAGTTATAGCCAACACTGCTGCCTCCAGTGGGGTGGTGTTCCGGTGGCTAAAGAATCTGCTTGGTGATGACGGGGATTAAGGAACAACCCACAGGCACCACCACCGCCGCCCTGTCATTATCGCTGGTTTTATCGCCACCACCTAGCTGTTAATTTGTCTGAGCGTTGATTATGCATGAAAAAAAGTTAATGTATTGAACTTGATTTTCTGGCCGCCCGCCCCGCCCCTCCTGCTGATCGCTCCCTCCCGCGCGACGGCCCTGGTGGGGTGAGTCTGTGCCGCCTCCGTCCATTACAGGCTGCTCATCACCACGTCAGGGACCTTTGGCGGCTCATTTTCTTGGCGTAAAGTGTTTCAAATTCTCATCTTCCATAAAGTAATATTACAGTGCATATTTAGCATAACGAGGTTTCTGAAAAGTTATCTGATGGTGCAGGGATGGCTGTCGTGATAATGATGGTGACGATGATAGCGATGATGGTGATGCTAGTGGTGCCGCCGGAGCCATTGTTGATCATGAGTGCAGGCAGGCGCAAAGGATAACCTGATTACCTCGATGAGCCTTGGTGAGAAAAAACACCTGGGTCGGGCTGGCAAGAACTTACTCTAAAGCTACTTAAGCCACCCAAGCTGATGAGATCATCTGAAACGCATTAACTCGATTTCACGCTCCCCTCCTCAGTAAAGTGGCATCAACCTCATCAATATAAGCTCCCGACAGACACGCTCAGCAGCTCCGTAAAATTTGAATCTCAGACATACGTATGGGGGCTACGTAAGAATAATCTGTGAACTCCAGAATGTAGGAATACATCAAGGCAAATAGAGTTAACATGATCATTACTATCACTTAGATTTTTAGTTCAGGTCTTGGCCACACGTTCCCACGCTTCCAAAAGGAGGATTACTGTTAATAGCTTTTAGCGTTATTTTCAACGTGGTTAATGTAAAGTGTTACGTTTTAGTTTAAAGCGCAAACTGCTATCTCACGTCAGGTCCGGTGTCCGTTGCCTGCGTTCTCCAGTTGATTGAAGTGGTTGAGACAACACAATAGCCTTTTAGTTATGTGATGTGTGGCCGAGCGGTAGCCGTTATAAGTTCACTTTAGTTCACGTTAGTTATCTCTCTCAGGTTAATACAAATACCAAATGTATTTTAACTATATTAACGGTTGTACTACATAAGGTTTACAGTTTACGTGAGCGAGACGCACGAAATCAGAGACAACCACACCGCTGCAGGGCGCGGGGCGGCAAACACCGCTCGCCTGCTCGTCACCGTCTTCTCTCTTCTCCGCGTTGTTCGCCCGTTGTATTTGCTTGTAGTTCGTCCGGAAGGGTGTGGGTTCCGGTTGATGACTGTTGATGAAAGTCATCATTTACTGATCCTAGTGTCAGTTCATCACAGCTTCCCGGCCAAAAGCACGACGTGTTGTTAGACATCCTGTTGTGCGACACCGACCGGTGTCGCCACACGTACAGTCATAAATACACATGTACATTATAATATACATTACATCGCTCGGTTCTCTAAAAGTCGCGACCTCGCGACTCACCCGACCTTCAAAAGCAGTGTACCTACCCATGTTACAGTCGCACAATGTGTACTAGTTAAACGAGGTCCTGTTATTGCATTAAAAAAAATATATATATATATATATATATAGAGCCCGCCTAACGATACAGCATCAGGAAATGCCAATGATAATTAAAAATAATCATGGAAGTAACAAGAAATGGGCAAAGTACATACAGGGCGAGGTAAACTTGGCAGAGTCGTGGACATGGAAGCTCAGTACTATTCCGAGAAAACAAAATAATAGCTCGAAAATTATTTACATGATACATCCTAGTAAAATTAAATTGACTAAACTGTCATTAGGATAAATGGTAATGGAGCTATTTGGAATAGTAAAAGAAAAAGAACAATCCTTGAAGAAGATCTGCTACACACTGAACCTTCGAGTCACACCTGGTCACAAAACTGTCGCAGAGAAACACTCATCCGTTGCGTGACAATTAATTGCCAGTGTCGTTACCCTCAGCACGCCTTCGAGACAGGTGGGGTTTACAACAATAGATAAGGTTGTGTGAAAAGAGGTAATGTTATCCGTAGAGTATCCTAATAGTTACAATGTGATAACAAGGACAAGTCTGGAGAACCTTAGAAGCATCGGCAGTCAGTACCACTAACTCCTAATACTCCGTTTACAGGTCTACAGTACTATAAAAGAAAATCCTGTCACCAAGTTGTGAAATCACTGTTGTAACAAATCTCACTGAAATATATAATTCCAGCATAATTGATTAAAGTAATTCCAGCATTAATAAACATCAAATGAAAAAGACAAATTTCCACCTATCCCTCGATCGTAACGAACGTGGATGACTGACATCTTTGACGCCAAAAATAACTCCCGTAACGGGTAACAGTGGTATGTCAAGTAAGGGTAAGTAAGACTTGTCTGCTTACTTCCAAAGTTTACAGATATTCACACGCTGGTTACGATAAAAGTTAGGGACAGCATCTGCTCCAGTTAAGTTAAGTCTGTCAGTGCAGAGAAAAAGTATGTTTTAAGCAGAAGCACATGAGGTTCAAGGTTAAATTGTACCTATCCCTATGTTAGTCTACACCCTCGGTTATTACGGCTCCAATTAAATTAAGAAGACTGACTGCCTTGCATCAACTCAGCAGTAAAAGAAAATAGTGGGTTAGAGTGAAAAGTATTACTCAAGCACTCCCCTTCTCGCATGAAAAAGATGCAGGCAAAAGCTTAGGAACCAAACATAAATTAGTAGATGCGAGGATGCAGGTTATAGTCGTGTGGTGGAAAGATACACAAAGCAGCGTCAGGCTGAACCTCAAGCCGGCGCTAGTCTTTGGAGACGATCACTATGCACCATTCTGTGCGAAAAAAAAAAAAAAAAAATCGTAAAGCTCAAATTTCCAACCACCTACTTATCTGACTATTTCTGCCTAAACCACTGGGAAAAGAACACACCAAGGAATTTTTTATTACCGCTGGTGACACCCAAAAAGGTTTAGGTCAGAGGGTCGCGAGCCCCTCCCGACGAACGTGTCGACAGCAAAGAAGCTTCAAAAGGACCCAAAATTACTTTGGGGCCATAAAAGTTGGCTGGCAAAACCGTGTAGGTTGCCAGTGGGTCGTTAGTCAATGGAAACTGCACTCCTTCGAAGAGGAACTTTAAGGGCAATCATGTACACAAGGAACTCTAGTAATAATCTAGCATTAGCTACAGTAATGGTTTCTCCATCTGTCTAGTTTCCTTGTTTAAAACACGAGATCAAATCAGTAGATAGCCTATTGGCGTCCACTGGCCTATTAAAAAGGCCACTCGTTTGCCTGATGTCCACAGCAAAATTTTATACCCTTTACGAGGCTGTGTTGCCCATCTTCCCCAATGTTTCAAGAAAAAGTGACCGAAACGCATCATAATCCTTCCGTCCAGTGAACGCGCTCCTGTTTATGAGGGCCGTCGTTCCCGTTCCCGGGATTGACCTTCGAGCGGCTGAGAGATATATATCTCCCGGATTTGACACGAATGAAATGTCCATGACAATCTCACTTTGAAACAAAGTCCCTGGCCGAATAATCTGCCTCCTTGCTACCCTGCGAAAGGCCTAACTGCTGTTGCTGTTAGTGGGTGATTAGGGCAGAAGCCATTGTGGGATTAATGGTAAGTAAATACCTCTTGGTTGCACATGCAGCGTATGAGGAGCAAGCACCCTTTGAAGACTGCTACACTCCTTACATGAGAACAGTTACCGTTATCCTTGACGGGACTGTTCATTTTCCTTACCCACTCCTAGTCCTCAGTGAGCTTGTAACTTCAGGTCAGGTTTCAATGCCATTAAAAGAGTTACTAGTAAAATGAGGAGTAAAATGGTAAAAGAAAAAAAAATATTGCTGCAAAAATAAGTAAAGTAATAATCATTCACCGTTAAGTATGTGCTCACCCCCCCCGATGCTTCTAAAATGCATAATAAAAGAGGAAAAAGAATAATGAGTGAGGCTTAGCAAGACAAAACGTCTCCACTGTGCAATAAAATACACAAAAGAAAGGAGAAAAGAAAATGAATGATTATACATAAAATGCGTAATAATGTTACTCAAGAAAAATATTAAACAACCACACGCCAGAAAAATCAACAGCTGAAAAATCTAATAGATTAGATATGGCCCCTCACGCCTAAACACGTGAACATAATAATAGTAATTCACCTGAAATCATGTTACAAGTGGTGTAATTACTGAAACCGTATCAATGAGTGTCAGCTATAATGTGTTAAAAACTTCGAAGACAGCAACTCGATGCCCCACTACTCAGCACGCTCGCGTCCTTCCCCTCGCCGGTGGCAAGGGCAGGGCTGCAGGGGTGGCAGGTCTGCAAATCCCCGTCTGGTAGCGGTGGTGAGAGGGGCGGCGGGCGCAATATACGCCCACCAGTCACCCTCAAAGGTCCAAGTTGCCTGGCGAAGATAAGTGCGCACCTACGACGAGTTCTGTCGTAGGAAGAAACAAATGCCTGGAAACCTCCAAGGAAACTTAGTTGTGTGGAGGTGCAAGGTGTGCTCTCGGGTGCGGCTGTGTGCTGACTCACTCACTGGGGCAGGAAAAGCCGCGCGCTGAGGTCAGCGTTTGCTTGCTGTGTCCGATACCGTTCACTGCCCCCTAAAACTTTCACTGAAGTACGTTTGAAAGAGAGAGATATAACATTTTGGAGTAGTTCGTAACCACTGCTGCCACCATTTATGTTAATAGCTTTTAGCGTTATTTTCAACGTGGTTAATGTAAAGTGTTACGTTTAAGTTTAAGGCGCAAACTGCTATCTCACGTCAGGTCCGGTGTCCCGTTGCCTGCGTTCTCCAGTTGATTGAAGTGGTTGAGACAACACAATAGCCTTTTAGTTATGTGATGTGTGGCCGAGCGGTAGCCGTTATAAGTTCACTTTAGTTCACGTTAGTTCTCTCTCTCAGGTTAATACAAATACCAAATGTATTTTAACTATATTAACGGTTGTACTACATAAGGTTTACAGTTTGCGTGAGCAGAGACGCACGAAATCAGGGACAGCCACACCGCTGCAGGGCGCGGGGCGGCAGGCACCGCTCGCCTGCTCGTCACCGTCTTCTCTCTCTTCTCCGCGTTGTTCGCCCGTTGTATTTGCTTGTAGTTCGTCCGGAAGGGTGTGGGTTCGGTTGATGACTGTTGATGAAAGTCATCATTTACTGATCCTAGTGTCAGTTCATCACAGCTTCCGGCCAAAAGCACGACGTGTTGTTAGACATCCTGTTGTGCGACACCGACCAGGTGTCGCCACGTACAGTCATACATACACATGTACATTATAATATACATTACATCACCACAGCTTGATGTGAGCTCAGCAAAGTGAAGTGACGGCCTGCGATGGGTTTCCAGCACGCTGCCTGTGTTTCGCAGTATATTTTCTTTTATTTATCACCATTGGCTTCGCTTTTAGTTGCACCAAAAACTCTGACCATGTGTCAGGAGAAGAATAACTAACATTTACTTTTATATCTATCAGTAAAGTTAACTTACGTGCGTGCCCCAAGAAAATGTGTGTGGAAATGAAAAGAGCAAGTGAGAGCCAGTTCAGTACTTGTTAGGTATGGATGGAACGTTGGCTAACATGATTGCTTTGAAATTAATAATTAAATACAATTGCTGGCTGACGTGGATCCGAAGCAAGGTGCGGCCGTGGAGTCATGTCCCACACGTGCACAGCCACTGTATGGGTGCTGCATCGTGCGCCTGCGTGGCAGTATTTACTCAGCTAATCACAAGGTGCGAGCGAGGCGGACCGATCTATTCAAGCTTCTCCTTCACCCCGCCATCTTCATGGAAACAGCTGCCAAGGAAGGATCTGAAGGACGTGAGTGCTAGCGACAACATTAAGATCGATCAATATCTCTCTCTCTCTCTCTCTCTCTCTCTCTCTCTCTCTCTCTCTCTCTCTCTCTCTCTCTCTCTCTCTCTCTCTCTCTCTCTCTCTCTCTCTCTCTCTCTCTCTCTCTCTCTCTCTCTCTCTCTCTCTCTCTCTCTCTCTCTCTCTCTCTCTCTCTCTTCCTCTCCGTCTCTCTTCTCTCTCTCTCTCTCTCTCTCTCTCTCTCTCTCTCTCTCTCTCTCTCTCTCTCTCTCTCTCTCTCTCTCTCTCTCTCTCTCTCTCTTCTCTCTCTCTCTCTCTCTCTCTCTCTCTCTCTATCTATCTATCTATCTATCTATCTATCATTCTATCCCTATCTATATCATCTATCTATCTCTATATATATATATATATATATATATATATATATATATATATATATATATATATATATATATATATATATATATATATATATATATATATATATATATAGGGGAGGCTGGTGGCTGAGTCGTCAAAATGTAACGGCCTCGTGTTCAGGGAGGACCCCTTGCAGTTCAATCCCCTTGCAGTGCCACCAAGCTGGGATTTTTCAGCCGCCGCCGAGTGGCTTAAAACCACCCATGCTGTCAGAAGACCACCTATCAACCCGGACTCCTAGATTCTGGGATCAAAGATGATGAAATGCTGGGAGGGGCAGCATAAGCCAATGCAAGATGGCGCCACTGCAAACACTCGCCTGCGCTTGGGGTGGGCTGGGCCAGGCCATCAGGACCTACCGGAATGAGAAGCCTTGCAAGACCAAACCATCAGGATCCACCTGGAAGAAGCCTACCGGCACCAATGGGCTACAATGTAAAAAAAAAAAAAAAAAAAAAAATATATATATATATATATATATATATATATATATATATATATTTATATATATATATATATATATATATATATATATATATATATATATATATATATATATATATATATATATATATGTATATATATATATTCCTAGTTATGCGTTAGAATAATCATGGCAAAAGTAACCCCACCAGCAGCGTGACCAAAAAATACAAACCTTTACTACGTTCCCAACCCCTTCAAGTCTGTTATACTACTGCCACTACCACTGCGGTGACCGTAATAACGCATTTTTCAACGAAGAATACCTGTGTCTACTAGTTAACACGACAGACAATAACCTGAATTTAAGGAAAGCAAGCAAACAACAGGTCAACACAACACCAGGTTCCCCAGGTCGCGGCCGTCTGCGTCCGCCGCCGCGAAAACCTTGCCGTCACGTCGCCACAAGACCAAGGGTTTCCCCCTCGTGCCCACAGCTGCCCGCGTTACAAACCGGTACAGTAAATCTAAACAGGTTTGCTCATGCAAGACTGCCTCGCAAAGTTATTTCTAAACGTGAAAGTTTCGCAGATAATTTAAAAAGAAAAGTGTCAGGAGGCTTGGGGAGGGCTGACCGCTATTATTACTGTTATTGTTGTCTTTATTCTTACTGCCGAGGAAGGTGTTGGGTCAGGCTTCGAAGAAGATGATGCTGATGACGCGTTTGTGATTAGATGCAGTCAAATGATTGCCTCTAACAACCTTACTTGACCTAATCAAAGGAGAACTCGAAGAATATTAAGCAAGAGAGGAGAACTTACTATGACTTATTTACAAGATGAATACACAGAAACCTTGGATTTTATACATTGATGATATGTAATGATCTGAAGGCATAATTAACGTTATGAAGCCCTAGGCGAGTAAATGGCTCAACGATAAGAATTACGTTGTACTTTTCTCATACTTTTTATTTTAAGGCGCAACAAGTAAAAACATCTCGGAAGAATTAATGTCTTTATCCGGCGTTATGTACGACACCGGATGTTCATCACTAATGTCTCATACGATGACAAGGAAGAAGGCCCCATGGCAAAAAAGTGGATGCTATTAGACGCTGTAGATAGAAGCTACGATGCTGTATACTAACGCCCGTCCCTCCACAGCTTATGACGATGAAAGTGTTAGTCATGTACGTGGCGCTGGCAAACCCTCGCTCAGCCACAGCGCTCCTCCACCAGGCAACGGCACATCACACGGCTACAAGTAACATAGCCCGACCACCGCTTCCTCTATTAGCCTAAACACACACCACTGCCTACCATTAGATTTGAGGCGTTAGTAAAAGCGTTACCTTTTACACCCAGGCTCAGGCACAGCACACAGCACCTCCCAAAGTCAAGACAGAACAGCCCACATCCTTCACTCGTTACGCAGCGCCGCTGAGACGCACTCAGCATTGGTCCCTCCACAAGCCTAAACGCACACCACTGCCTAATAACCGGAGGTTGCCTGCCCTAGCCTTATCAGGTACCTGAGTGACGACCAGCTACTGCGCCTCATTGAGGTGTGCCCCGCCCCGATAAGAACTGTCTGTTCACCGCTTACACAGCCACAGGCCGTCTGTTGAGACAAAGGCCTGGTACACCACGTAAGGGGATAAATCCAAAACAACAACAACAACACCACCACTATGTATGGCCGTAAGTGAAGCGTTGCCTTACACCCAAAGCTCAGTCTGGCAGCACAGCATCCCTCCCCAAAGCCAACACAGAGCAGGCCACACCCCTCCAGTCCTTCCACCAGCACGACACACCACTACCCTACCATCAGCCACAGGAAGCTCTATCTGGCTCACCGCGAGTATCGAGGAATTGGTTGTGTCGTCTTTGTAGGTGAAGCAGTACCTTGGAGTCGTTGGAGTGGTGAAGGTGTGGGGAAGCCATGACCCAGTGGTTGCGCCCCGTGTCCCTGCTGGCTGCGTCACCACCGGTCACTAGGTGCAGCGGCCCCAAGTGGTCACTGCAGCCACTGGTGCTCTGCAGGGAAAGGAGTTTAAGGCGGGGTGCTCTTGGTAACTATGTCAGTGACTCATCATGCTGAAATTGCAGTCTTGATAACTATCTCGCAATAAACAATTTAAATGACCTCTGAAAAAAATGCAGTGATCAGTGAAAATGGTAATAAGAAAGTAGAAAAGTGTATTTATTCACCATGGTCTGATCAGAAAGTAACTAGACCATGCCATCCTTCAGGCAGTACCCTCCCCGAAAGTGCTTGGGGTTGTATAGTGACGGATCTTTGCGTGCGGGTGAAGCTTCATCACCACTACTATATACAAAGACAAAACAAGATATAAATGAAGTAGAGATACAAGGACAGCAGACAGAGAAGAGGAAAAGCCAAGATGAAAAGGGGTAGAGATAGATGGATAGAAAGTAGATAGACAAGAAGGGGAATACTAAGAAGAATTAGCCACAACAAAGAGATATATAGTTATGGGTAGATGAATAGTGATAAATAATATTCTACGGGAGTCTTCAAATTAAGTACAAATCCAATTACCTTCGTACCTCCAAGTATTTTTAGTCCTCATGTTATGTAATCGAGAAAAACATGAGAAGAAAAAATAACTAAGATGAAAATAAAAATTGATATTACTGTTCATTTTAACGAGGAAGCAATAACAAGGTAGCGAGGCGAGAGAGGTGCCCCAATCAAGCTCAGACAGACTCAGGTTGCAAGGCCAGTAGTCAGGATAACAGCAACAGGTAAACAAGCTTGATAAGCAGGGTGCCTAACAGGCTCGTTAATCCACCAGCCTAACCGAGCTGTCTCCACCACGTGATTACCCAGTCGACAGAAGGCATGGCGCGGGGAAATAAAATGCTTGCGAAATTGTAAAAACTACTGCTAGGGAAAAAAAAAGTAGTCAAGGGAAAAAAAAGTACTGCTAGGGAAAAGGTACTGCCAGGGAAAAAAAAGTACTGTCAGGGAAAAAAGAATACTGCTAGGGAAAAAAGAAAGTACTGTCAGGAAAAAGAAATACTGCTAGGGAGAAAGGTATTACTGTCAGGAAAAAGAAAGTACTGCTAGAGGAAAAAAAAAAAGTACTGTCCAGGAGAGAAAAAGTACTGTCAGAGAAAAAGTTACACCTGTCGCTCAGGGAAAGAAATTATTGCCAGAGAAAAAAAAAGTACTTCTGTCGGCGAGAAAAAAAGTAATACCGAAGGAAAAAAAAGAAAAGAAAGAATAGAAAAAAATAAAAAAATAAAGTACTAAGGGTGGAAAACAAAGACTAAGAAATGGAAATACAAAACACCGGAGGAAACTGAGGTATTGCCAAAGGGATGATAACGAATTAGGGGTTCAAGAAAAAACAGTTCAAGGAAAAAAATAAGAGACTTTGAGTAAAACATTTGAGCTAAGAGGTGACATACATAACAGTGGAGGATGTTGAGAATTACTTAGACAGGATGATAACGAATTAGGGAGAAGAAAAACAGTCCAAGGAATGAAATAGTAAGACACTTGGAGTAAAAACAATTAGCTAAGAAGGTGACATACAGAACAGTGGAGGATATTGAGGTACTTGGAGGAGGATGACGAACTAATAAGAAGAAAAAACTGTTCGAGGAGAGAAGATAAGACGCCTGAGGAAAGAAGATAAGATGCCTGGAGTAGAGAACAATCAGCTAAAAAGGTGACATACGGAATAGTGAACGTAATGAAGGTACTTGTAAAGGATAAAGGACTAAGGGGAAGAAAAACTGTTCGGGGAAAGAAGATAAGAGGCCAGAGGAAAAAAAGAATAAGCTAAGCAGGTGCAATTCAGGACAGAGGAGGAAATGAAGGTACTACTTGGAGGGGATAATGAACTAAGGGCAGGGAAAATAATCCATGTGAAAAAAACACCTGGAGGAAAATATTATAACGAAAAAGGTGAAATACAGATCAGAGGAGGAAATTAACGTACTTGGAGAGGATAACGAACTAACGAGAGAACAAACAGTCCAGGAAAGAAGAAAATAAGAGACCTGGAGGAAAGAAAAAAACAGGTACTAGATTGGAGGTAATTACATGGAAAAAAAAATTGAGTCAAGAAAAATAAGGAAGAATAAACTACAGCGGAAAAATATAGCAATGCGGCAGAAAATATAATGATAGAGTAGATAAATAAAGAACATTGACGGGGTAAAAAGTCCTTAATATGAACAATAAGTGCTAAGTAAGAACAATAAAGTCGTGGAGAAATGAAATAAAGAACCATAGAGGAAAAAAAATACATTACTTGAATGGAAAAAATATATCTCTTGAGGGTTACTAAAACTGCTGCGGAAAAAGGCGTTAATAATGAGTGAGGAAGAAATAAAAAAGAAAAAAAAAAACAGA
>NW_026112083.1:50000-90000 GCF_024679095.1 Eriocheir sinensis
CTTTCTTCCTTCCTTTCGTTAAGCTCTCCTTCCCCTCCCCCTCTCTTTCCTTTCCTCTACACCGCAGTTCCCTAACTCCAGTACTAACTAATTTTAAAGTCATCAAACTCTCTATTGCATCTGCTTCGTTTTCTTCCCTTTAATTCCTTCTGATATTTTTTCCAGTACTAATTAAGCTTAATTTAATCACTCTTCATTTCATCAAAATTCTCTTCCATTTTCTTTTTTTTTCTTCTCATGAACTTTTTTTCTCAGTTTCTTACAACCGCTCCCTTATTTCTTCCCTCGACCTCCACAATTATTCTACCTCGTCAACCTTACCTACTCTTTCGTTTCTTCCCCTCCACCCTATAACTCATTAACACGTGAGTCCACTTTTGTTACATCCACCCCTCTATTAATCTTCCACCTCTTCCTTTCCTTTCCTTTTATTTTTCGTTTCTTCCAATCTTCTTCCTTCTTCTGTTTCTATGACTTCTTCTTCTACTTATGTTCCCTACCGTAGCTGAGCCATCAATTAATTTTCTTCCATCCTCACTTTCGTTCCATATTTTGTTTCTTTCATATTTTTCTTTCTTTTCATCCTTACTTTCATTCCACTACTTTCTCTTCTTCCTCCCTTTTCCTTCTGCCTTTCTCTTCCACCCTTTCTAACGATCGTTCACTTTCATTCATTCCACTCTTTTCTCTTCTTCCTCCCTTTTCCTTCTGTCTTTCTCTTCCACCCTTTCTAACGATCGTTCACTTTCATTCATTCCACTCCTTTCTCTTCATTCTCCCTTTTCCTTCTGTCTTTCTCTTCCATCCTTTCTAACGATCGTTCACTTTCATTCATTCCACTCCTTTCTCTTCTTTCTCCCTTTTTATTCTGCCTTTCTCTACCACCTTTCTAACGATCGTTCACTTTCATTCATTCCACTCCTTTCTCTTCATTCTCCCTTTTCCTTCTGTCTTTCTCTTCCACCCTTTCTAACGATCGTTCACTTTCATTCATTCCACTCCTTTCTCTTCTTTCTCCCTTTTTATTCTGCCTTTCTCTACCACCTTTCTAACGATCCTTCACTTTCATTCATTCCACTCTTTTCTTCCTCCCTTTTCCTTCTGTCTTTCTCTTCCACCCTTTCTAACGATCCTTCACTTTCATTCATTCCACTCTTTTCTCTTCTTCCTCCCTTTTCCTTCTGTCTTTCTCTTCCACCTTTCTAACGATCCTTCACTTTCATTCACTCCACTCCTTTCTCTCCTTCCTCCCTCTTCCGTCTATCTTTCTCTTCCTTCCTTTCAACGATCCTTCACTTTCATTCATTTCCCTTCCCACTTCCTCCCTTTTCCTTCCGTCTTCCATTACACCCATCATACCTCCCTCCCTCCCAATCTACCTTCCCTTTACCCTCCATTCTTTCCTCCACCCTCACCTCACCTTCCCTCCACCTGGCCCACCTTTATTACCAAAACGGGCACATTCCTCTGGCGGCAATAATCACGTCAAGGTGTTTCTCGTCGCTGGCAACACTGCAACGCGCCAGGTGAGGTGTGTGTGTGTGTGTGTGTGTGTGTGTGTGTATCGACCTCACAGCCGTCCACACATCGCACTATTTTTGCTGTCCTGCGCAAGTCCTTCTGCGCATTCACGTGAAGAAGAAACGATAGGAACTAATGTATTTCGCTTTCTTTTAATATCACGCGTAAAATTGTGCATAGTCGTCCTTTTAACTGTTTTTTTGTAAGGTAGGTTAAGTAATAGTAGTAGTAGTAGTAGTAGTAGTAGTAGTAGTAGAAACAAGTAGTAGCGGGATGATGGAGGTTTTGATGAAGGTATTATAGGCAAGGAATGGTGGAGGGAGCAGCAGAGGTAACAGTGGAAGAGCAAGAATGAGGAGGTGGCAGTGGTGGCAGTGCGGGTGGTGGTGGTGGTCGTGGCAGTGATAGTCGTGGTGGAGGGATGAGGTGCCAGCGTGTGCGGGGGTGGGGTGGGGTGGCGTTGGTGGCGGCAAGATAATGGGAAACATGGAATAATGGGCACCTTGGGTTTAATTCGGGGCCACGGAGGGCGAGACCTTTTTCAGAAGTGCCGGGTGGAAGGGATGGAAGGGGGCGACTGTTGGAATGGGGCCTTATAGTAGTAGTAGTAGTAGTAGTAGTAGTAGTAGTAGTAGATGGAAAAGCAAAAAATAAGTGTACCTCAAAAGAACAGAGAGAGAAAGACAAAAAAAGAGGAACAGAGGAAAGAAGATGAAAAGAAAAGAAGAAAATGAAGAAGTAGAACAGATAGAGGAAAAGAAACAGGAGCAGAAGCATAAACAGAAGAACAGATTAAGATAAAAATAAGGGAATGGAACAGGAAAAGGCGTAGGAACAGACGGAGGAAAAGGAGCAGGAGGAAGAAAAGGAGCAGGAGTAGAAGACCCGCAGCCTTGTTCACTTCACCTGTTCAACGTGAAAATTAATCACAGGTGTCTGGGGAGAAAAATGTTTCGTACGAGGAGGAGGAGGAGGTAGAAGAAGAAGATTCACGACATAGCATAAATTTACTCGAACAGACTTTAACATTCCCCACAGACCCCCACCAATCCCCCCTTGACACCTCCCCCCCTCCCCATACCTATAATAATGTAGAGAGGGAGGGGGATTATGAATGAGGAAGAAGAAAGGATGTGTATGGGGGGACGGGAGAGGAAGGGAGGAAAAGAAATGTCAGAATGAAAAATGAATGGAGGAGGAGGAAGGGATGAAAAAATAGAATAGGTCGAGAATGAATGAATGTGGATAGTAGAAGGGAAAAGAAGCAAAAGTAGGTATGATGTTGAGGGAATAGAAGAAAATAGGACATAATAAAAGGAAGATAGAAAGAATAAGATATAACAAGAGGTAAAGAAAAGGTAAGATAAAGAAAAGGATAGAAAGAGAGAGTATGAATAGGATTAAGGAAAAATAAGGATAAATGTTGGTCAGAGAGAGGACTGGAGGAAGAAAAATCAAGGCAGACGGTGTGGGAGGGAAGGAGAGAACACGGAGAGAGGAGAGGAAGGGAGAGAAGAACGAAGGTAGACGGGGAGAGAGGCGGAGAAGAGAAGGAGGAGGAGGAGGAGGAGGAGAAGCAACTGTAAAGGTTAGCCAAAGAAAATCAATAAAGCAAAGCAAACAGAAGCGAAAAATAATTCAGTCCACGTTGTATTGTAATGAACCTGCTTTCTTTCGCTCAATACTCTCTCTCTCTCTCTCTCTCTCTCTCTCTCTCTCTCTCTCTCTCTCTCTCTCTCTCTCTCTCTCTCTCTCTCTCTCTCTCTCTCTCTCTCTCTCTCTCTCTCTTCCTCCACTTTTGCAATTCCTCCTTTTACTTAATCTTCCTTCCCTGAAATCCATCTTCTCCTCCGCTTCCACCACAAGCGTTCCCTTTTCTTATTCACGCCACTGCTCCTCCTCCTCCTCCTCCTCCTCCTCCTCCTCCTCCTCCGTGAGCGTCCCAGGCGTGGAATCCGACATGCACAGAACTTATGACCTCTGAACACGCACACCTGCAGACACCGAGGAGGAGGAGGAGGAGGAGGGGGAGGAGGAGGAGGAGGAGGAGGAGAAAATACGAGGAAAAATAAAACGTGGGACAAAAAAACAAAACTAACAACACAACAACACAACAAAGAGCCAACCACCACAAACGAGAAAGAGAGAGAGAGAGAGAATGATAACAGAAAACTCCTCCTTCCTCCTTCCTTCCTTCCCTGATGATCATGAATACAGGACGCAAGGCAAAAAAAAAAAAAAAAAAAGAAGAAAAAAAGAACTCCCGCAACTAATTATCCTGATTCGAACAATGACGAAAGGATCTTCATTATAAACATTCATATTAATTAATCACGAGTGAAGGGAAAGAATCACAAACAAGCCGGAACTAAAAAAAAAATATGCTTCGAGTAAAAAATAAATAAATAAACATTCGAATTTCTTTCCTCATACGATCCTTTTATGCCTTCCCCTTCCTCGCTCTCCTCAACCCCTTCCTCCCCTTCACGCTCTTCCCTTCTTCGATCTCCATTTACCTTCCTTCCCTTCCTCACCTTTCCCCCTTCCTTCTCATCCTTGCCCTCCTCTTCCCCTTCCTTCCCTTCCTCGCTCTCGTCTTCCCGTTCCTTCCCTTCCTCTCTCTCCCCTCCTTCATTTCCTTCCCCTCCCCTCCTTTACCCTGCCCTTCCATTCTTTTCTTTTCCTCATTCTCATCTTCCCCTTCATCCCTTCACCTCCTTCCTTCTATTCCATCCCTTCATCCTGCCCCTCCCTTTCCTTCCCTTCCTTGCTCTTTCCTTCCCCTTTCTTCCCTTCAACCCCTTCTGTTCCTTCACCGTTCCTTTCCCTTCCCTACCCTTCCTTAATATCTCCAAAATTTTTACACCGTACTCTCTTACCTAATGATTTCCCACCGGTCTTCCCTTTTGCTCCTCCCCAAATCCTTCTTACCTTTCCCTTCATTCTTACTTTCTTACCCATCAACTTTTCCACCCACACAGGATACAAAAGATGAGTCAAAAAATAAACACGCACGCACACACGCACCCACCCACACGCACACACGCACGCACATTAATTAGAGCGAAGCGGAACTGGGGTTGTAAATATCGCCTGTAAACACGATAATGGCAGCTTGTTGTGAGAAGATAATGAGGAGGACAAACATGGCCGCCGCACGCCGTCACACCAAGGGGGGCAAGGGGGTGAGACTGGGAGGACCAATATGGCGTCCGCTTGGCTTCACGAGTTCAAGGTCATGGAGGATTTTTGAATGAATATAGTTGGTGTTTTTTTTATTTATTTAATGTTGTGTTTTAATTTTCACCTTAATTAATACATGACAAAAATAGCGGAATAAACAAAACACACACACACACACACACACACACACACAAACACACACACACACACACACACACACACACACACACACACACACACACACACACTTACCTCGCTAAATGGCCGCTCCCTTCTCTCTCCCCTCCTCCCTTCTCGGAAACAGGGGAGCAAACAAACAAACAAACAAACAGCCTCGCCCCACTCACCTGCAATGAGAAAAAAAACAAAAGTCAAATAAGGGCACGTGTTTAGGGGAAAGAAAATAAGAAAAAAAAGAAAGAAAATAACAAGGAAAAAGGCTGCAAAATAGATTCGACACACAAACCTTAAAATAAAAATGGCATAAACAAAAAAACTTGATTAAACAAAGAACAAAAAAAATACAGGACCATTGATAAAAGATAGTAATAATAAACACAAAATAATGATAATAGTCTAAAGGTTGAAGATGATGATAATTATGATGATGGTGATGATGATGATGATGATGATGATGATGATGAAGAGGAGGAGGAGGAGGAGGAGGATGTCTTACAAAGTGTGAAAAGGAAATGTGAAATAAATATCAGTCATGAGAACGAAAAATAAAAAATAAAAGTAGAATAAGGAAGCAGATAAATTGTGAATCCAAATCTTTATCTTGCAGGAGAAAATAATTATTGAAAGCGATGAAAAAGCTGTCAGTTTCAATGATTAGTTACAAAATGAGAGGGAAAGAACAAGATCAAACGAACTAATGATGTAATTTTATAAGCATTAATTGAACCATTGCCTGAAGCGTCAAGGGAAAAATATATTAACTTAAAAGGTAAATGAAAAATGTTGTTATACGTATATAAAATCAGAATAAAAGTTTCTCTCACACAGCAGAAATAAGTTTTAGAGACGCAAACAGAATAAACAAAACGAAAGCCAGAAAAAGAAAAAAAAACATAAAAACACGGGAAAATAAACAAACACACACACACACACACACACACACACACACACACACACACACACACACACACACACACACACACACACACACACACAATGGATCGGTAGCGTCTGTCTGTCTCTTCGCTAATAAAGGGCGGACCAATCAGGATATAATTTGCGTTAGACAGGTGAAGGGGGGGGGGGGGGGGGCAGGGCCGGTGAGGGGGAGTGGACAGGTAAACAGAAGAGAGGAAGTATAGGGGAAAGGGAAAACGACAAGAGAAGAAGGAAAGGGAAGGAGACGAGCGACCCCCTGACTTTTCCTTTCCCTCCCTTTCATTCATCCTCCATTCCTTCTCTTCATCTCTCACACCTCCATGTCTCCCTTTCCTGCCTCGCGCCCTTTGCTTTTCTCTCATTCAGCTCCCTTCCTTCTTCACTTACTTTCCTTCTCCTTTTCTTCAGTATATCCATCCCTTTCTTTCCTGTCCCTCTCTTCTCTTCTATCCCTTTTATCCTTATCCTTTCTGTATCCCCATCCTCGCTCTCTTTGCTTCCCTCCTTAAATCCTTTCTTCCTTCTTCCCTTCCACACTTCTTCTTCCTTCTCTCTTTCTTCTCGACGCTCTTGCCTCCATCTCTTCCTTCCTGCTTCTCTTCTTTTACCCTTTTTTCTTTCATTTGCTCTCTTCATCTCTCCTTTCGTCCTTCTTTCACTCCCTACTACCCCTTTTCCTTTCTTTCCTCCCCTCCTTTGCTCCCTCTCTCCCTTCCTCCCTTCCTCTTTCCTACCTCCTTAACCCCCACCCCCCCTCCCTGACCCCATTCCCACCTGAGCGTCAACACGGACCATCACTTGGCCATTGTCTTAATTGATGCCACGTTGAGCCTCATCTGTGGCAGGTGAGCAGCATTTCAAATCAGTCTCTCTCTCTCTCTCTCTCTCTCTCTCTCTCTCTCTCTCTCTCTCTCTCTCTCTCTCTCTCTCTCTCTCTCTCTCTCTCTCTCTCTCTCTCTCTCTCTCTCTCTCTCTCTCTCTCTCTCTCTCTCTCTCTCTCTCTCTCTCTCTAATTAATTAAAAAAAGAAAAAGAAAAGATGAGATAAATGAAGAAAAAAGAGAAATGGCAAAAGAAAAAAAAGGAAAGAAGCAGAGAAAAACTGAGATAAATTAAAAACAAAAATAAAGAAAATAGAAAATAAACGTAATAAAGAAAACAAATCAAACAAAAATAAAGAAAAATGGAAAATAAACGAAGAAAAAATCAAAGAAAGATAAATAAAAATGGAAAATAAACTTAAAAGAATAAACAGAGAAAGAAAAGTACAAAAATACAAAAATACACAGATAAAAAGAATGAAAAAAAAAACCGCATAGAGAAAATAAATACAAAGGAGAAGGAAAAAGAAAAATATACAAGCAGACAAAAAAAAGTACGAAAAACGAAAACTAAAAAAAAATAAAGAAACACGGAGAATAAATACCAACACCAAAATTCCCAGAGTTAATGTTACGTAATCTTGGCGTTTTAATTTCCAAGCTTCCACTATTTCCCCTCCGCGCCGTGCTTCTCCCTTCCCTCGTTTCCTGCTTTATCAACATTCAGGCTTATCCTCGTTCGCCCCTCGCCGCCCCTCTCGTCCCTTCCACCACAATACTTCCGCCTCTCCATAATTTCTCCTCCCTCCCGCTTATAAATACAATTAATACGTTACTTTCCGCTTACGAACGCTTTTTTTACGCCATTCCCGCTGAATTATGGCACTCCGCGTCTTTGATATACGGTAAGGATAGAAAGATAAAATACAGTTCGAAAGTTCGTGTAAATACTATTAATCTATTACTAACCTAACCTAACCTAACCTGTTATTATGTTTTGCTTATTATTTTTATTGCTATTTCTTCTACTATTTCTTCTTCCTCTACTATTACTACTATTACTACTTTTTTACTACTACTACTACTACTACTACTTTTTTTACTACTACTACTACTACTATCACCGTCACTACCATTACCTCCCCATCCTTTCCCATTATCAACACGCTAACCTTCCTTTTTTTCCCTTTCTTCCCTTTCTCAAGAAATCGCTACCATCATTAGCTTTCCCATCCCTACTACTACTACTACTTCTACTACTACTAATACTATCACCATCACCACCATCACCTATCTATTTTCCCCATTAACAACACGCTAACGATCCATATCCTTCCCCCCTTCCCTTTCCCATTTTTTTCCTTCCCTTCCTCCCTTTCCCAATTCTTCGGCAGCCTCATTAGCTTACCCATCCCTCCATTATCCGCACATTATGTCAACGGGGCTGCAGGACACCCCATTCAGCCGCTAATGGTGACACAGGCCCCCATTACGGCGAATGTGGTGGCAGGTGTGGGCGGGCAGGTGTGCAATATCAGGTGTAGGGGAGGCGTCGAATTACCTTGATTAAAACGGATGCAACATTGATCTCTCTCTCGCTCTCTCTTGCTCTTTCTTTGGGGCTGAGAATGGAATGATGCGATGCTGTGTTGTGTTGTTGTTATTATTGTTGCTGTTGTTATTGCTATTGTAATTACTATCATTATTTTTGTTGTTGTTGTTGTTGTTGTTGCTGTAGTAGTAGTAGTATCATCATTCCTTTTATTGTTACTGCTGCTGCTGCAACTACTACTACTACTACTACTACTACTACTACTACTACTACCACTACTACACCTACTATCACCACTGAATCATAACTTCAAAGCCGTGCGAGTAGCAAGATTTCACCTTTTCCGAATGCAATAACGTTGATTGGTAAATAGTTCCTGATTGAGCAAGTTCCAGAAATGTTCACACGCACATACGCACACACAAACGCACACCTACAAATACATACACATAAAAAAAAATCATCAAAGCAAACTGTTACATAAGACGAAGTATCACATAAACAAACTGTAAATCCTGTACAGAGCTACGTTGCGAAACATTTATCGTGATGAAACCGTTTATTATACGAGTAAATGAGAGGGTAAGTGCTTTCTGCGAACAAATGAGATGTATATATTCTACTTAACGGTCTTATGTTAAACTAAAGAGATATAAAGATTGCTAATAAAACTGCATGAAAAAACGATATCAGAGAGGAAGACCAGCTGCAGGAGGGAAATAAAAAGCTAAAAAAGGAGAGATAAAGAGACAGGAGATTCAAGAAGAAACAAACAGTGATGGTAGAGAGGGAAGGGAAAACGGAAGTGAAATGGATTAGTGTTATATTAAGGTATTAAAAATGTGTTTACGAGGGATTAAATATAAAGGAAGAGAGAGAGAGAGGAATAGATGGATAGATAGATAGATAGAAAATGAGATAGATAGATAACAGGACATTTTACTCTACCTCCTTTATCTTATCTCAATCTCTCTTCCCCAAAATTAATTCGTCTCTCTCCTTCTCCTCCACCTTTCCTTTCCTCCATCTTTTATCTTCATTCTCTTCCTTTTAATCTTCATACTTCAATCAATTCACACATTTTTCTCTCTCCAAACATTCGTCCTCCTCCTCCTCCTCCTCCCCTTCCCTCCCGCATAAAAGGAAATTAAACAGCCCGAACGTTCATCAGCTTTGACTAATGAGCCTAACGACACCGGATAAATTAATTCTCACACAAACAGGCGCTGAAAATATTTCCGACTTCCTCCCGCATTTCCCTCTCTCTATCCTCCTCCTCCTCCTCCTCCTATCCACCATCATATATCCTTCTCCTATTCTTCTTCTTCCTCTTCCACCTCCTCTTCCTCTTCCTCCTCCTCTTACGTCACAATTTTCCTCCATGCAGTAACCTCTTCCGCATAATTACCTCTCTCTCTCTCTCTCTCTCTCTCTCTCTCTCTCTCTCTCTCTCTCTCTCTCTCTCTCTCTCTCGAGAGAGAGAGAGAGAAAGAAAGGAGTAAAATTAATATGGGCGTGAATAATAGAAGAGGAGATACGAGGAGAAAGAACAGAAGTGGAAAGGAGAATGACGCAGGAGATATATTAGGAGGAGGAGGAGGAGGAGGAGGAGGAACAAAAGGAAGAGGAGAAAACAGTAAAAACATAAGGAAAAAATGTCTTAATGGAAATATTTGTAAAAGAAAACTTACAGAATCAAAAGAAAATATGGAAAAGAAGTAGAGGAGGAGGAAACTATACAAAAAGAAGAAAAGGAAGAGAAAAATAAACTGAAAAAGAAATATACAGAAGAGGAGGAGGAGAAAACAGTAAAGAATGAAGTAGAAAATGAGTAAATGGAAATAACAGTAAAATAACATATAAAAAACAAAAACAAAAAAAAACGAACAAGAATAATTTATATGAAGGCAAAGAAAGAAAAAATAGGAAATGATCATATTTTTTTTTGCCCTCTCGCCTTTCCTTCCGTTCTCTCCCTTCCTCTGTTCTACCTTCCCTCCCTTCCTCTCTCTCTCCTTCCCCCCCCTCCCCCCTTCATCGTACCTGTCAGCCACACGAGAAGGAAAATGGTTTGTATGAAATTAGCTTTAAATTAAGTTACACCTCAGTGCCTGTCTCTGTTTATCTGCTCTCTCTCTCTCTCTCTCTCTCTCTCTCTCTCTCTCTCTCTCTCTCTCTCTCTCTCTCTCTCTCTCTCTCTCTCTTACTTTTTATTCTTTAACTTTTATACATTTTTCATTTTTACTTTTTTTTTACTAACCGTTTTATCATTGTATTTATTCTGTTGTAAAATTCTGTAACTTTGAACACAATTCTCTCGCGCTCTCGCTCGCTCTCTCTCTCTCTCTCTCTCTCTCTCTCTCTCTCATTCTCTCCTCTCTCTCTCTTTTTCCTCTCGACTGATAATGAGAGTAAACCTTGTCTTCCCCTCATCAGCTTCCGTGGAGGAGGAGGAGGAGGAGGAGGAGGAGGAGGAGGAGGAGGAGGAGGTGTCCTTTAGAGTCCCATTATGTTGTTCAGATGGGAGGATGAGGGGAAGAGGAAAATCATGAAGGAGGAGGAGGAGGAAGACGAGGAGGAAGAGGAGGAGGAGGAGGAGGACGAGGAGGAGGAGCAAAATATGAGATTACCCTTTAACACCCTCTTCCCTATCGTCATTATCGCTTCCCTTTTTATCTCGCATCCTTTATCTTCTTCCCGCCTCATCGTTATCCTTCTTTATTACTAATTATCTGTGTTTACTGTCGGAATGCCAAGTCTTTCCTTTTTCCCTTCATTTAAAACCTTCCGCTTCTTCTTCCTCCCTCATGTCCTTTTCTGTTTACTAATCTTCTCAATTCTTCCTTTTCGTTGCCTTTCTAATTCCGATTCTTATGATTCTGCTTCGACCAATTTTTTTTCATCTTTTATCTTACATAACCTCATTGGCTTCCTATAGCTTCCTTTCATTTTTTTTTGTGTGTGTGTGTCTCGGTTCTTCCGGTTTCTCTCGTCCCTTCTCTGTTCTCTGTTCACCATTCTGCTCTTCAGTTTCCCTTTTTATTCCGCTTTTTCATCCTCCCTCTTTGCTCCCTTCTGCTTTAGCCATTCTCTTCAATCGTAACCTCCATCGCATTTATCATCAATACTTCTCTTCTCTCTCTTTTATTCCCTCCCTCTCTCCGTCCCTTTCTATTTGCCTTCCTACATAGCTACCTACCTAAACACATATATCTACCTACCTAAACACATACTTAATTATAGAGTATAGACAGACAGACAGACAGACCTTCGTAACCTACCTACCAATCTACCTATCAACCAACCTACCTGTCGGCTCCCCTCCCTCCATCCCTCTAATAATCCTCACACCTGATCACACCTTGACAAGATAATTGGTAAGAGCCGCGCATCGCCCCAGAGACCCAGACACATCTACCCACCTGTGCTCTGACCTGCGGAGGCACGCGTCGAAGGAGGAGGAGGAGGAGGAGGAGACAGATGAGTAATTGAAGTAGTGCAAAAATGGATGTGGATATAGTAAAAGGAAATAGTTGAGGTCAAAGGCAGAAAGGAGAATAAAAAGATGGGAAAATTAACCAAGAAAAGGATAAAAAGGAAGAGGAGGGTGACGAAGCAGTAGAAGGAGGAGGAGGAGGAGGAAAATAAGTAATTGAAGAACAGGAAAAATGAATGAGTAAATAATAGAACATGGTTGAGGATAAAGACATAAAGGGGAACAACAAATGAAAAGGAACAATCAAAACAAAAACAATGAGATGAGAGTAAAAAGAATGAAATGGAGCGAGAAATGAAAGTGAATGGAGGTTGAGAAGGAGTAGAAAATAAATATAGGATTAGAAGATGAAAGAATAAAAGAAAGAGACGAAGAAAAAAAAGGAGTTAAAGTAGTGGGAGCAGAGAAAGAAGGCGAGATGAAGGATGCTGAAAAGAAACGAAAGGAGACTGAAAGGTGTTAGAGAGAGACCAAAAGAGGGATGATAAGATGAAAGAGAGATGAGAAGGATGAATCGAAGGGGAGGAAGAGGAGATGGAGAGAGGGAGGAGGAGGAGATGGAGCGAGGGGGAGAGGGATACAGGAAGAGGTAGAAAGAGAGGGGAAGGGGGAGAGGAGAGACCAGATGGATCATAGGGAGCCGCTCAAAGAAGGTTTAAACAGCCTTGAAAACACGCCTTAAGGAGATTTATTTCAGGAAGGGACTCACACGTGGCGAAGCTCGAGGAGAACCCCTGGAAGAAATAGATAGACAGAAAGATCGACAGAATGATAGATAGAGACAGATATATGAAGATTAATAATGAGAGAAAGAAATAGAAAGATATAGATAGATAGATGAAGATTAATATACGTACAGAAATAGAAAGATATAGATAGATAAATAGATAGGCAGATAGAGATAAATCGATGAAAATAGAAGGATACAGATAGACAGAAGAAGATAAATATATATATAGATAGAAATAAAAAGAGATAGAGATAGAGAACGTTGGTATTCGTATGACGAAGAAGAATTCGAATAACGTAGAAATAAAGTTAATAAAAAAACTGACGCACCTCCCCCTCTCCTACCGCTCCCCTTTCACCCCCTCCCCCCTGTCCCCCCTCCCCCCTCTGCACGCTAGCCTTGCCAAACGCTGAAACACAAAATTCTTGGAATGACTCGGTGGAGGAAGAGGAGCAGGAGGAGGAGGAGGAGGAGGAGGAAGAAGAGGAGGAGGAGGAGGAAGAGGAGGAGGAGGAGGAGGAGGCGGGAAGGGAGCAACAAAATTCAAATATCCATTACTACAGAAGCTTGAGCAGGAAGAAAAATTCGCGATATGAAAAGGAAAAATTGAGGAAACGAAAGAAGAGAATCGAGAGGTAGAAATTAAGTCATTGGAAGAAAAACGCGTATCTTGAAGTGTTGGAGGAGGAGGAGGAGGAGGAGGAGGAAAGGTAGAAACAGAAAAGGATAAAAAAAGGAGGAAGCCGAGGAAGCGAAGGAATGAAAGGACAAAAACTAGAGGAATAAAAACAAGTAGGAGGAAAATATAGAGAAAGTAAGCACGAAGAGGAGGAGAAGGAGGAAGAGGAAAGGAAGAAGAAAGGAGCAGAAATGGAGGAAGGAACGAGGAGGAGGGAAAGAAAACGCGGAGAAGGAAAAGATCAGGAGGAGAAGGATAAAAATAGCAAGTTGAAGGAAGAGGAGAAGGAGGAGAAGGAGGAGGAGGAGGAGGAGGAGGAGGAGGAGGTCAGGGCTGTCAGAATCAAGGTCTTTGGGTCATGTCAGGAGTTCTTATCAGCTGTCCACACCGAGTGACCACACCAACCTCCTATCCTTTTCACCTCCCTCCCTCCACTTCCTCCTCCACCTCTCCCCAACTCTCTCCAACCTTCCCTCCTCCCCATTCTATCTTCCATCTTGTTACGAATATCCCCTCGTCCCCTGTCCACCTCCTCCTCTTCTTCTTCCTTTTAACCTCCCTCCTCCTCTTCCTCTCCTGCGTTTCTTCCTTTTTCTCCCTTCCCTCGCTCCTTCTTCCCGTCTCCACCTTCTCCTCTCTTCCTCCTCCCTTCTAACCTCCTACGTCCTCATCCTCTCCTACGTTTCCTCTTCTCTCCTCGCCCGCCCCCCTGTATTTCCGTCTCCATATTCTCCTCTCTTCCTCCCTTTTAACCTCCCTCCTTCTCTTCCTTTCCCTACGTTTCCTCTTTTTTCTCCTCTAGCTCATCCCATCTTCCAATCTCCATCTCCTCTCCTCCTTTCAACACCTCTCCTTTTCCTCTCCCAATTTTCATCCTTTCTCTCCCCTTCCTCCACCCTCTCCTTCCCACTTCTTTCCTGCCTCCTCCCCCTCCCCCCTTAATTCCCTGTCCTCGTTCCCATGTTCGTGGTTGACCCAAAGTGATCAAAAGTCAACAAGTTTCGTTCGGGTACAAAAAATATACTGCAGAGGTCGAAAAATTGGGGAAAAAATGGGTCAAAAAATGTTGGATGTCCAGTTACCGTTTTGTGTTTCCTTGAACTGAACTGGACGCGAGGGAAAGGTAATGAGTCCCTCCTGGGAAAAAAAACATGAAGTAGGAATAGAAATGAAAAAAAGAGATGAAGTAGGAAGAGAAAAATATGAAAATAGAGATATGTAAAAGGAAAAAAAAAGATGAATGGAAATGAATAGAGAAGAGAAATAAGAAGAGAAATTTAAGAGAGGAAGATATAAAAGAGATGAAGTAAAAGAGAAAAATATAAAGAGATGAAGTAGGAAGAGAAAATAAGAAAATGAAGATGAAGTAACAGGAAAAAAAAATGAATGTAAATGAATAGAGAAGATAAACAAGAAGAGAAATTTAAAAGAGGAACATATAAAAAGAGATGAAGTAAAAAGAGAAAAATATAAAGAGATGAAATAGGAACAAAATAAATAAAAAGAAATGGAGCAACAGAAAAAAATACAAAAAGAGAGAAAAACATATATATAAACTAAAAACAGACACATTTTCTAGTTCCGGCTGCGTTTCTGTATTTATGTATTTCTGTATCTATTTATTTATTTATTTATTTTTGAGGTATTTAATGAAGGTGACAGGACAAGGTCGTGAACAAACAAATGAGGGGAAAACTTTCATGAATATTCCAAGTCATTCTCTCTCTCTCTCTCTCTCTCTCTCTCTCTCTCTCTCTCTCTCTCTCTCTCTCTCTCTCTCTCTCTCTCTCTCTCTCTCTCTCTCTCTCTCTCTCTCACACACACACACACACATACGCCCTGTCATCAATGAGAGCCCATGTGTGTGTGTGTGTGTGTGTGTGTGTGTGTGTGTGTGTGTGTGTGTGTCCCAGATTCATTTGTTCGTGGCTGGAGTGACGGCCACGGACACGGACAGTCAGGGAGGAAAGTGGCCTCATCAGGAGAGAGGGAGGGAGGGAAGGAGGGAGGGAAGAAGGGAGGGAGCAAAGGAGGGAGAGAGAGAGGGAGGGAGGAGAGTGATACGATTAGGAATGGAGGGAAAGGAAAATGAGGGAGAGGATGATGAGGGAGGAAAGAAAGAGCAAAAGTAGAGAAAGAAAGAGAGAAAAAGAAAGAAAGAGAGAAACAAAGAGAGGAAGAAAGAGAGAAACAAAGAGAGGAAGAAAGAGAGAAACAAAGACAGGGAGAAGCAAAGAAAGAGAGGAAGAAAGAAAGACGAAACAGCAAATAGGAGGAAGAGTGAAAGAAAAAAAAGTTGACGAAAGAGAGGACACAAGAGCAATCAGACCAACTATGTGAGAGAGCGAGAGAGAGAGAGAGAGAATCATGAAGGAAGAGGAAGGGAAGGAAGGAATGACTGGTACCTCTGTAACAGACTAGATGACAGAGGAAGGAAGGGGGAGAGGAAGGAAGGAAGGGAGGAAGGGGAGGAAATGTACTGGATTGGAGGAAGGGAAGTGGACAGGAGGAAGGGAGGTGAATTTGGTGACCAGAACGTACTGTGTGTCCATCAGAGTGGTATTGAGGCTACTTCCTGTTTCCATTACGACTGATGAAGAGGAGGAGGAGGAGGAGGAGAAGTAGAGGAGAACGAGGATGAGAAGAGGAAAAAGCACAGAATGATGAGAACAACAAAATGACAAAAAATGAAGATTGAAAACGATGCAGAAACAGAAAGTAAAAGTAACCATGAAAATAATATATTAAAGGAAAGAAACAAAGAATAGAAAATGTTGATGAAAAAATATATACAGTAAAGGATAAGGGAGTAACAATTAGTAAAGCAACAAGGAAAAGGGGTAGAGAACAACAAACAAAGGCGAAACAAAAGGAAAACAAATAGAGAGAAATGGAGAAGGAGGAAGAGTATCGAGAAGGAAACGAACAAGGAATACAGACTAGAACATAACAATAGCGAGAGTAAGAGGAGACAAATGGTAGAAATAAAGAGAAGAGGAGAAAGAGAAATGGCCTTGAAATGAAAGACGCGAGGAAACTTCAGAAAGAGAATGGGAGGTGTGAAGATGATGTACAGCAGGAAGGAGAGGAAGAAAGGATAAGGAAAGGGGAGAAGCAGGAGGAAGAGGAGGAGGAGGAGGAGGAGGAGGAGGAGGAGGAGGAGGAGGAGGATTTATATCTCAGACTTTGCGAATGAAGGCTAAAGAGAGATGAAGAAAGCGATATATCAGGAGAGAGAGAGAGAGAGAGATTTGCAGGCGATAAAATGGAAGAAAATTCTGCGATAAAACGGACGATAAAACAGAATCCATGCAACAAATTGAATGAGAGAGAGAGAGAGAGAGAGAGAGAGGTGAGAGAGAAACGAACAGAGAACGAACAGAGAGAAAAAAGAATGAAAGAAACAACAGAAAGAAAGATAGAAAGGAAGGAAGAAAGGAAGGAAGAAAGGAAGGAAGAAAGTGAGAAGGTAGGGAGGAAGGATTAGAAGGATGATAAAAGTAATACGGAGAAAGGGAGGCGGAGAGGAATCAGAGGAGAGGAACAGCATCATATTACCAATAAAATCGCAGTCAAGGCGCGGCAGGAGACATGAAATAGAGGAAATAAACAAGAGAGGAAGAGGCTGTTAAGGCGATGAAAGATATTAAAAGCAAACACGCCGAGAGAAATAGAAGTGAGAAAGGAAGGAAGGAACGAAGGAGGGAAACGAAAAGAAAGGAAGGAAGGAAGGAAGGAAGGAAGGAAAGGAGAATAGAGATGGGAGAAGGAAAGATAGAGGGAAGGAAAAAAAAAGGAAAGGAAAGAAGGGAGAAAGGGAAAAAACGAAACAAGTAAGGAAGAAAGGAAGATGTGAGAGAAAGGAAGGGAAGAAAAAATGGTAGGAAAGAAAAATAAATATAGGACAGCAAGAAAAACATGAAAGAAAGCAGGAAAAAGACCTAAAAAAATGAAAAAATGAAAAGAATGATAGGAAAGAAGCAGAGAAGTGAAAAATAATCGGTAGGAGATAAAAACATGGAAGAAATGGTCCAGTGAAGTGAGGAAGTGTGAAGAATGAGGAAGCAGAGGAGGAGGAGGAGGAGGAAGAAGAATAAGAGGAGATAAAGTTGAAGGACGAGGAGAAGGAGGAGAAGGAAAGAAAAAGAAAAAAGAATGAATGAGAGAGAGGTAGGAGATTAGGAAAGAAAGAGAACACCAAATATAGAATGAAAAAAAGAATCAAAGGAAACAGAAAATAGAAGAGAGAAGGAAGAGACACAGGGAGCAAAGAAAGACGTGAGAGAAAGAAGGAAGGAGAGAAAATGAGGGAAGAAAAAGAGTGATATGAGTAGAAAGGAAGACACGAAAAAGGTGGAAAAAGAGAGAAAGAAAGCAGAAAATAGAAGAAAAGGAACTGAAATAGGGAGAAAGGAGTAACGAACAGAGAAGGGGAGGGAAGGCAGGAAGAAGAGGAGAGAGGTGAAGGGGAGAGGAGGAGGGTGCGGGGGCGGAGGGGAGAACACAAGAGGCATATTACACGACAATCAATAATTCCGGGTTGCATATTCGGGCGGCGGGGCTGCGGAGACTTTCAGCCTCAAGAAGACTCTGCCACAAGCCTTGCCGAAGAGTCCTGCAACACTTACGGGTCATGCTACCGAGAGATTGAAGAATGATAGAACAGTATGAAAAGACGAAGGACTGAAAATCGAATGAATGAAGATAGAATGACTGGAGAATGATGGTTTGAAGAATGAAGAAAAAGGAGAATAAAGGACTGAAGAATGATGGATTGAAGACGAAGGACTGAAGAACAAATGAATGAAGATGGAATGACTGGAGAATGATGGATTGAAGAATGGAGGATTAAAGAATGAGGATTAGAAAATGGAGTGTCGAAGAATGAAGAGCGAAGGAGTGAAGGAGTGAAGAATGACTGAAGGAATGAGGAATCAAGAAAAGGTAGAATTAAGGACTGAAGAATGAAGGATTGAAGAATGGAAGATTAAAGAATGAAGGATTGAAGAATGGAAGATTAAAGAATGGAGTATTGAAAAATGAAGAACGAAGGAGTGAAGGATTGAAGAATGAATGAAGGAATGAAGAATGAAAAATAATGAAAATGAATGAAGAATTAAGAATTAAAGAACTGCAGAATGACGGAATGCCTGAAAAATGACGTTATAAAAAGACGAAAAATACAACATAACATTTCTAATTTTCCATAACAGTTTGAATCAATTAAACCAACATAAACACACATACCTCCCTACCATTCCCCCTTACACACACACGACAACACCACCTGATATAACACCACCACTAATTCCAGGTCACAGTTCCAACAAGTGAGACAGGTAACGACCCCCCCCCCCCCACCAATCACCTGTACTCATGGGCAATCCAACCTTCCCCTCACCCCTTCCCCACTATTCCTATCCTTACCTGAATCCCCTTCCCTCACCCCGTTATTTTGTGTTGTGTGACCTCAAATAATCTCTTCCATACATTCCTATTCACTCCCTTCTTTATACTATTCCCATTATTCCCCCTTTTCTACCCTCTTCCCTTCCTCTTCCGGCTCCATATCCCCTTCCTATCCATATACCTTTTCCCATATAATGATCCCTTCCCCATATACTTTCTCTTTACCCCCAAATACAATTCCTCTTAATTCCCCTTTCACATCCTCTTCCTTTCCTCTTTCGCCTCTATTCCGCTTTCCTTTCTCCCACCCATAGACCTCTCTCCTTCTTTCGTCTCTTCCCCCTTCCTATCTTTTCTCTCCATCTCTTTTAACTACCCCTCATCACCCTCTCTACTTCCTATTTCCCTCTTCCCCTTGTCATATCTCCCGTTACTGTCCTCTTCCACGTCCCCGTTCCCTTCCTCTCCCTGCCCCTTCATTTTCCCCTTCATCATACCAATGCGACCTTGCTCACAAAATCACCACCCTTTCCATGTCCCCTTCCTCCCCCTCCCTTCCCCTTGGTTCAGCTGTCATCATAACCCTACAACTTCCCTTTCCCCTCTACCATTTCCCCCATGACCTTCCGCAGCCAGGGTCAGGCCACTCAAACACGTAGCGGACAGGGCGGGGGCTGGATAAACACACGCCACGCAGCCTCAATTGGGGGAATTTTCATGCATTCAGGAATCATGGACGGCTTTTGCGCTTTTATTTCCTGCCTCTATAAAAGTTATCGAGTAAAAAATGGCCTTCTATTCATGTGAAAATCTATATTTTTATGCGTGTTCGTGAAATTTGGATAAAAGTTGATAAAAAATGAATACTCTGAGAATCATGAAAAAAATCTTTTTTGGTATCCAAAGCTAATGGAAAAATGGTAAAAATGTTTATCAGCACTTTTAACACAACTAAAAAATTCTTATGATAAAATACTTGAATTAAATATGCCTACTATGTAGAACGGAATAATACTTTGGTACTACTTAAAACAGTGGTACTACTTAAACATTTTCAACGGTAAAAAAGAAAACGGAAAATAGACGTTTCGAACGATAAAACACGTGAAAGTAAAACGTAGAAAATATCATTAACATTTACAGGACATAATTTGGGAAAGACATTTTAACCTTTGATTCGATAATCCGATAGAAAAAAGAACCACAACAACAAAAAGACGAAAAATAAAGAACGAGAGACACAAACTCTAACTTTGATACGATAACCTAACAACAGAAAAAAAAACATAACATACGACCATAACAACAAGATAAACGACATATACATTTTTTTACCATTGATCCGACAAAGTAAATAAAAAGAAACAATAACACGAATTCCTCAAACGAAAAAAACTGACTCACGACTGATTCACTAACACACGCACAGGCCGGGCAGCATATCGACTCCCGTTTTCTCCATTATAATCCCGCGTATTCCATTTTGCTCTTCCTATTGGCCGGACTACAAAGGGATTCTACGCTATGCCGAACGGATCAAATATTACATGTGTAGGTTTTTGATGTTAGGCCGCCGTGCACGACCCCCTAACTACCCGTGTTTGCCAGGTGCATGCACACACCTGTAATTTAGCGGGAAAGGGGTGGGAGGGAGGGAGAGGGGAGAAGGAGGAGAGGGAGAGAAGGGGAGGGAGCGAGAGAAACAAAAGAAAAAGGAAAAAGAGAAGGGGGTAGAAAGGGAAGACACAGACAGATATATACAGACAAACAGAACAGACAGACACAGACAAAGACAGAAACACAAAACAGACAGACAATAAGCAGATAAGGCATGAGAGAAAAGGAACATAATAGCAGATAGACAAACAGGTGCAAAGAAACACAGATGGGAAGACAGACAGATAAAAAAATTCCCCCCCCCCCAAAAAAAAAAACCATGGAAAATATGACTACCAACACAAAGGAAGGGATAGAAGGGAAAAAAAGCTTCGATACATATGGAATTATAGAGTAACCTCAACAAAAAAATAAACAAAAACAAAAGAATAATTGGTACCGTACGACAGAGCAGACGGGGAGAAAACAGGAAGGTAAGGGCAAGGTAGACTGTATGATTAGGGGAAGGGAAAGGGAAGGTAAGGGAGGGTACGGGGAAAATAACAGAGGGAAAGGGAAGGAAGAAAATAAATAAAGTGTGGTTAGGAAAAAGTGGAGGAAATTGTGGCTGGCTAACTTTATTGCTATTACGAACAACGCGACCTCCACCACCACCACCTCCACTACCACCACCTCCACCTCCACCACCACTATCACCACTAACCAAACCACCGCCTCCACCACAACGAATATCACACTAACACGCACGACCTTTATCATCTACTATCTCTCACTTTCTCTCTTCTTTCTTTCCTCTCTTTTAAATATGGAAAGGAAAAGTGTGCGGCCGTGATTGTTCTTTCCCTCATATGAGAAGGAAAGAGAGATGAGAGAAGGAAAGAATGACAAAGTATGGACAAGAAGGTGAAAAAATACTGTGGGAAGGAAAACTTTGCAAATATGTTAAAGATTAAAAGTATATATGCCAAAGAAATATGGAGATGCGAAGGAGAAAAGAAAAAAAAGGCAAGCAAAAAATAAAATGGCAATGAACAAAATACCTTGAAGATCTTAATATCAGGAGAGAGAGAGAGACGGAGAGAGAAAAAAGAGAAAATAATAAAGCAGACAGACAGACAGACAGACAGGAATACAGACAAGTAATAAAAACGAACACAAACACGCGAGACATGAAATGAGATACGCATGACACAAAAAAAAGAAAAAAAAGCGAGAATATAAAAAAATGAAACACTGAAATGAAGAAAAGGCAAACACGAAAAAAAGACAAGAGGATAAAAAAATGAGCAGTGGAAGCAGAACCATCATAATCATCATCATCAGCAGCAGCAACATGAGGAAAAGGAGCAACAGCAATCCCAAATGAAAATATTCCCACAATGAGGCGCAGAAAATAATGCGGGGGGAGTGAAAAGACTGGAGAAGACAATAACATGAGAGAGGGAGGAGAGAGAGAGGAGATAAGAGAAGAAGGAGGAGGAGGAGGAGGAAAGAGAGAACGACAGCGAGAAAGAATATTAAGAAGTAGATGGAAGGATGAGGAGAAGGAAAAAAGAAATGAGAGGCAGAGTAGGAGAGTGTGACTGGAGGAAGAGGAGGAGGAGGAAGAGGAAAGAGAGGACAACAACGAGAAAGAATATTAAGAAGTAGATGGAAGGATGAGGAGAAGGAAAAATGAAATGAGAGTCAGAGTCAGAGAGTGTGATTGGAGGAAGAGGAGGAGGAGGAGGAGGAAAGAAAGAACGACAACGATAACGAAAGATGAAAGGTAGATGGAAGGGTGAGGAGAAATGAAAGAAGAGAACAGGAGCAGAGTACGAGAACGTGGGAGGAGAAAGAAGAAACGAAGGAGAAGAAGAGAACGACAACGAGAACGATTATTAAAACGTAAATGGAAAGATGAGGAAAAAGGAAAGAAAGGAGTCGAGGCAGAGAATGAGAGTGTGGGAGGGGATGAGGAAGATGGAGCAGCAAAGGAGAGGACGAGAAAGAATATTATTAGAATGTAGTTGCGTGGATGGGAAGAAAGGAAACAACGGAGGAGAGGCAGTGGAGGAGAGTGTGGGAGGGAACAAATGATGGAAAAAAAAAAACGATACCAGCGATTTTTGGCCGATTAATTTTGAAGATGGATCGTTTCACCTGACCCCCACACCTGCCAATACCTGGACGATACGCACCTATTAGAAACTTTCCCTTGCACACATGTTACCTGGTCTACCTATGCTGCAACTTTCTTTCTCTCCTCTCACCTTCTTTATTCTCATCCATACACCTGTTTTTTTTTTCTATCTTCGAATAACTGCTTTTACCTGTTCCTTACACTTGCTAGTTGCCCACATTTACCTGTTTAACCTACCTTCACCTATCTGATTTAACTCACATACCTGATTTACCTCCTCCTTAACCTACACTAATAACCTTCCATACTTGATCACCCTACACATAAACTCCATACCTCTTTACTCTACCTCCTACCCTCACATTCCTAATATACCTTACATTCTTCATTTACCTGTTCCTTACACTTCCTACCTTCATACATACACCTGTTTCACCTGCTCTCATATACCTGCGTTTACCTGTTTGCACGCCATTTACCTTTGCTCATATACATACATTCATTAATACATTCATACATTTTTATTCATGCTTATATAAATACATTCTTCATTTTATCTATATATGCTGTGATCTGCTTTCCATACATCTGTTAACTGATCTCAAATACCTGTTTCTACCTGTCCATCCCACACGTCTCTTTCCTATCCCATATTCATACCTGGAATTGGATAGCGCGGCGCAAGTAATTAACGTTGGCGATCACAAAAGGTGAGACTATTCATCATTACGACCCTCATCATTATGTGCAGACTAATTACTGTAAAATGTAGGGGATGTGCGAGAGATAAGTCCCTGCAATACCGATACCCATGATTAATAATGATAACAGAGGCAATAGTAATAATAATAATGCTAATAATGATAGTAATAATAATAATAGTAGTAGTAATAATAATAATGGTAATAATGATGGTAATAACAATAATAGTAGTAATAATAATAATGCTACACCTTATTATGAACATAACATAAACAGTTTCAGTGTATTATTTTTTTCTAGTAAAAGTTAATGGAACAGCGAAATGGAAATGAAAAGCTTAAAACTGAAAATCCGTGAAATCCCTTGTGATAAAAACTCTTTACTCCCAACACACACACACACACACACACAAACAAACGCCTCCACGCACCCACGCACACACACACACACACACACACACACACACACACACACACACACAAACACACACGTACACAAACCTGAAATCATTCCCGCCCACTGCACACGGTCAGGGTAGGACGCGGGTGTATGATCATGTCACCTGCTCTTCCCCTCTAATTAGCACAGCCAGGTAGGACTTCCAGGGTTGCCGCGCCTTGTTCCCTGACAGTCACAACGCACTCGACGCCAATTTTCATTTTATTCTGGCAGACCAACCTTTTGTCCTTTTTTTTTAATACAAGGGCAAAAAGGTAAAGGTGAAAGAAAAACAAAACGCATAAAAATATTGCTTGTAGCTCTCTCAATTTTTTTTTATTCTGGCAAATTAATCGGCTTTGTTCTTTTGTTTCTTTTGTTTTCTTTGCTTTTTAATACGAAGGTAGAAGACCAAGGGTGAAAACAAATGAATAGAGAGTAGCTTGTAACCTTATGCTAATACAAAAAAGGGTACGAAGGTAATCCAATATTTATAGTACATATATTTCAACTTTTTTTCTATTCCATGTATCTCTTATCAATTTGCTCTTCTCATTTATTTATTCTTTTCTATTATTGATGTTTCTTCGTTTGTGCAGTTGTTTTTGAAGGTAACTATACACCAAGTTTTCATATATTCCATAAATTTTATCTCTTCTCTCATCTCTCGTCTCTCTCTCTCTCTCTCTCTCTCTCTCTCTCTCTCTCTCTCTCTCTCTCTCTCTCTCTCTCTCTCTCTCTCTCTCTCTCTCTCTCTCGTTACACACAGAGGATCGACTTCCATCAATAAGCCATTTATAGGAAGCCCTTCACAAGAGGAGGAAGAGGAAGGACAAGAGAGGAGGAAGATGAAAATTAGGAGGAGCAGGAGGTGGAGGAGGAGGAGAAGGACGTGGAGGAGGAGGAGGAGGAGGAGGAGGAGGAGGAGGAGGAGGAGGAGGAGGAGGAGGAGTAAAAGAAATAAGAAGAGGCAGAACAGGAGGGAGAGAAGGAGGATGAGGAGGAAGAGGGAGAGAAAGAGGAAGAAGAGGAAGAGGAATAGAAGCAATCCCTGTTGCCTCTGGACGTCCCTGTTAACAGTAACCATCCCTGCGTCATAACCCTACGTCACACACACACACACACACACACACACACACACACACACACACACACACACACACACACACACACACACTGTAATCTACGTTATATCCAATCGTTGAAGTAGTTCTATTATTCAAAGTCGAAGTTGTTTGTTTGATAACACAGCACTTGTAGAAATAGGAAGGGGAGGAGGAGGAGGAGGAGGAGGAGGAGGAGGAGGAGGAGGAGGAGGAGGGAAAAATGCATTGGATAGTAAAATTTACAGTCATTCTTATTCTCTTTGTAGTATTATTGAAACTGATATTATTGCTACTTCTACTAATGCTACCCCCACCGCTACTACTACTACTACTACTACTACTACTACAACTACTATATTTATTATGACTACCACTATTTGATAACTTAAACAACAAACAAAAAGGAAAAAAAATACTTTCCCACACTCTTCCTCTCTGCAGTTATTTCCTCACTCGCCGAGCCATTTTTATCTTTTCATCCTTTTCCCTCAACCCCCTCCCCTTTCCGCCCCTCTCCCCCTTTACCTGGCTGATGCAGCTCAGCCGGTTAATGACGCAGCCAATCCCGCACTTACCTGTTGGGAAAGAAAAATGTGTTATTACGCGGCTCACAGGAGTAAAAATGATAATAATAATAATAATAATAATAATAATAATAATAATAATAATAATAATAATAATAATAATAATAATAATAATAATAATAATAATAATAATAATAATAATAATAATAATAATAATAATAATAATAATAATAATAATAATATTAATAATAATAATAAATACATTCCATCTCTCTCTCCTACCTTATTTTTCCTATTCCATATTTCTCCTCCAATTTCTTCACCGTCTCCTTTCTTTAACATCTATTTATCTTCCTTCACTTTTCTTCCTTGACTTTTCTTCCTTCACTTTTCTTCATTCACTTTACATTCTCTCACACTCCGTCATCTCTTTCCTCCTTTACTTTTCTATCTCCTCCTCCTCTTCCTCCTCCTCCTCCTCCTCCTCCTTCCCCTTCTCCTCCCCCTCCAATCGCTTTCCCCTCCCACCTTTCAAATCGTTTTCAGTCCTCAACTTTGCTCCTCCACCCTTCCCCTCGGCCGCTATTTTCCCGACAGTCGCTCAAGCATATGACAAACTTGTCCTGAATATGAGAAAAGTCGGCCTGTTTCCGCTCTTTCTTCATTTTTTGGTGGTGGTGGAGTCTGAGGGAAGCTGAGGAGAGGAGAGGGGAGGAGTGAAGTTAGTAATATGGGAGTTTACAAGGGGAAGGAGTGGAGTGGTGTGTGACGGGGAGTGATGGAGTGAGTGAGAGTTCCAGCGTGAGTCTGTGTTGGAAGGTGTTCTAAACATTCCTTCACTTTGTAATATCTCTTTAGGAATGACGTTTTGTGGACTTTTTGGTTAACAGATTAGATTTTTCCTTTCTCCTTTTTTTTAACTGGCTCTTGGTTCCTTGTTTTCTCCTCTCCTTCCTCCGTTTCTCATTCTATACCTAATCTCTTACCTGCAATTCTTCCTTTTAATCTATGCTCTTCGTACTTTTGCTTCTCTCCTTGCATTCCTATCTTCCTCTCTCTACCTCCAGCATTACCTTACCTTACCTTCTCTTCTCATTCCTTCTCTCCTTCCATTCATATTATCTCTTTGATGTTCTTACTCCTGCCTAATCTTTCCTTAACTTTCCTTATCCCTTCTCCTCTGCGTTCTTCTCCCAACCTCATCTTCCCTCCTCCTTTATTTCCTTCTTTCCTTGCCCCCCTCTTCTTCTTCATTCTCCATCCATATTCTCGCTCTCGTCTTATCTTACCTCCATTTCCCTTACCTCTTCCATTCATCTGCTAACCTCACCTTCCTCTCCCCCTTTCCAACTTGAGTGAGTGTGTGTGTGTGTGTGTGTAAAGTAATGGACGGCCGCCAGTGTACCAATAGCGACATCCCAATTAGTGCTAGAGACCCGGGCTTTCCTGCTTCCTCCGGCTTACCTGACGCAGCCCTACCTCCCCCCCCCCTTTCCCTATTACATGTACTTAGATCTAGTCCCTTAATCTTACCTACAACCTTACTCTATCATTCCTCCCGTTCTATATTTGAAGGCATAATATCTCACTTTCCTTCTTTTAATTTAACTGTCAACCTTCTCATTATTACCTGTATCTTGATCTAGCCGTTTTACCTTACGTACCTTTTTTTTTTACAACAGAGGAGACAGCTCAAGGGCACAAAAAAGGAAACGATATTAAAAAAAAGCCCGCTATTTGCTGCTCCTAAAAAGAATCCAAAGAGGTGGCCAAAATTTTAGATCTAGCCCGAAGACTTAGATTTAGCCCCTTAATCTTACCTATAGCCTTACTCTATCATTCATCCCGTTCTATAATTGGAAGGCATAATATCCCACTTTCCCTCTTTTAATTTACCTGTCAACCTCCTCGTTATTACCTGTATCTGGATCTGGCCGTTTTACCTTTCCTACAACCTTACTCTATCACGCATCCTTTTTTTTCTGTATTTGTAAGCATAAGATTCCACTCTGCTTCTTCTGTCTTACCTGTCACCCTCCTCACCTTTACCTGTATATAGCTCTGCCCCCTACAGTCACTATTTTCTGCGTTTATTTGAAGGCTAAATGTGTACTATGTCATATAACGTCTTCTCCTTCATGCGTGTCAGTCCCTTGCTCTTTTTAAATAACTGTACCTGGTTGTTTGCCCCTCCTGACCAAATTACAGTTCATTTTATCTCTTTCTTCATTATAATCAATAGTGGCAGACTTTTCTATTTTCTTTTCCCTTTCTCACTTCTCTTTTCACCTCCTCTTTTCCGTCTATTCCCAACAAGGCTTCTGTATTCTTCATCCTACATTCATCTCTTCCTTCCTTTTTCCCATCGCTCCCCCTTACTCCTATCTGATCCTTGCACCATTCCCCTTACTCCTCATCTGCGTTCTTTTCTCCACCTATTCTCCTCTTTTCCTTTTTTCCTTCTTCCCTCATCCCTCCCATCATTCCTCTTCATCCTCCATTCGTATTCTCTCTTCCTGTTTCATCTTCTCCCCATTCCCCTTACATCTTCCCCTCATCTGCCCCTTCCCCTTAGTCCTTCTCTTTCTCCCCCTTCCAGCTTGGGTGAGTGACCTCCTTATTTGGCTTTGTTTCTCCCAAGTAAACAGTTTCCTCCCCGTCATGTCAGCCACCACAATGCCCAATACCTACGGCTCATGATCTACTTTAAAATCCGTAGCACCCTGCCTTGCTAATCTCGCTAATGCTTCCCATATTTAGGTCTGATACTGTGGAATGCTAATGTTTTCCAGCGTCATATGATTAACTTTAATTGTTAAGCTTTTCGGCGGCATGAACGTTTATACAATCATTTTAGTCTCTCTTCCATTCTCTCACTCTCGACTTCACACACACACACACACACACACACACACACACACACACACACACCACAATATATATCACACTTAGTACTCAACATAAACTCTACGTACAAATACATTCACTCTTCACCCTCTCACACACACTCCTCTACATCCTCTCACTTCCTCTCCTCCTCACCCTCTCTCTCCCTCCCACACTCCCTCCCTCACTTTGCGTCACGTCCTCCCCTCCACCTCCCTGCTTAACCAACTTGGGTTCAGCGGAGCGTCGAAATTCGATTAGACTTTGAATCGGGAATGAGTAATTGAATTGATTCGCCAGATCGGGCGGCTGCGACTCGATATTATTGAATCTCCATTACTTCGGAGATGGAGAGGAGGAAGGAGTGAGTGAGAAGTAAAAAGTCTCCCCCGCCGCCACACCTTGCTATCTCACGTGTAATGAAAGGTGGTGGTGTTACATGAGTAGAGGTTAGTTAAGGGAAGGGGAGTGATCGGTTAGAATGAGTGTTAGTGGTTGTGTGTGTGGTGTTGGGGAGTGGAGAGTGCAAATGAATTGATACAAAATTAACATAAAAACAAATGAATAAATAAATGAAAAGCAAACGACTGAAGTGCAAAAGGCATAATGAATATAAAACCAAAATACACTAAGAAACAATACAATACAAAAATGAATGACAAAATTAATTACAATGAAAAGATATGAAGGTTTGAATATATTGACAAGTAAAAACTAAAAGCTGGAAGAATGCAAGTAAAGGTAAATGAGTACAATTGTCAGGTGAGGATTTATAATGCCTGTAATAATACCTGTTGTTTTTTTGTACATGATCAAGAACAGGTGAATGAACTCCACACATATTAAGGAGTATACCGAAACCCTGCCAGAGAAATACAACCCAACGTTTCTTTAACACACCCTTGCATCACCCTGTTCCCATCACCCCGAACCTAAAACACCACCTTGACACCAAACCATCCCTAGCCTAGCATAACCTCCCTTGCCAACACCCTAACAAGGTTAACAGTTACCCTCTCAAACACCCTAATGCATTCAGTCACCCCCCTGCCACACCCTGCTGCCCCTGCCTCAACCTGCCACACCCTGCCACACCCCCTCAGCATCCAGGTGGTTCAGGTGAATTACGCCGCTTCAGAAACAGACAGACACAAGCCCACGGTACTCTATCTTGGCTTCGAAGACAGCTCAGAAGGGAGGGAAGGAAGTAGGAAGGTTAAGGAGGAGAAGGAGGAGGAGGAGGAGGAAGGCAAGGAGGAGGAGGAAGGCAAGGAGGAGGAGAACGCAGTGGAGGATAGAGAATATATGGTATGGGATAGATGGAAAAGAGAGGAAAGAGACTGGCGAAGGAGAAAGTTTGAACGGGAGGGATTAAGGAAAGACAGGAAGAAGAAGAAGAAGAACGAAAATGAGGAGGAGGAGGAGGAGGAGGAGGAGGAGGAGGAGGAGGAGGAAGCAGACGAGGGAGATGATGAAGGACTAAGAGAAAGAGAGAAAGAAGAAAGAAAAGTTTAAAGAGAGTGAAATGGAAAGCTGGAGAGATTGGAAACGGGAAACGAGAAAGAAGAAAAGATATTGAAGGGAAGAGAGAGAGGATGAGAGAGAAAGGGATTACGGGAGTTATGAGAAGCATCAAGCAAGAGAGGAGGAGGAGGAGGACGAGGAGGATGAGAACGAGAACGAAGGATGAGGAGGAAGGGGAGAGGGAGATGAAACACAGGTAGATGCGAGAGAGAGGGAGAGTGATGCTGCAACGAACAAAGGGATTTACACGCGTTTGTTCTGCACTATAGCCAGAAGCTGATCACCGGGGGCAGACAGGTAAACCAGGATATATTTCAAGCAGCAGGCACAGGTGAGGTAAGCACAGGTAAGAGAGGGGCAGTTAACGATCTCACCCTCACAAGAATGAAACAATATGAGAAAGATGAAGACGTGGGCGGTTTACACTAAAGGATAGATATTCGTTCCCTGTTGTTTCATTTATTCATTATTTCATCGTTCTTAAAAATGTTTGATACTTAAATGACTGGCTATACATGCAGGTGAGGCGTCCAGGTACATCCAGAAAGGTGTATAAACAGTGTCCAATAGCTTGATGATTAACTATATATCCAGGTAATGAGGTGAGGTGTCCAGGTGTATCGGGAAAGGTGTATAAACAGGCGTATGTCAGAGGTAGCGATACGGGCAATTACAATACATTTCAGTGCAGTAAAATCTATTGGGGTTATTAACTATATATCCAGGTAATGAGGTGAGGTGTCCAGGTGTATCGGAAAAGGTGTATAAACAGGCGTATGTCAGCAGTAGCAATACGGGCAATTACAATACATTTCAGTGCAGTAAAATCTATTGGGATTATTAACTATATATCCAGGTAATGAGGTGAGGTGTCCAGGTGTATCGGAAAAGGTGTATAAACAGGTGTATGTCAGCAGTAGCGATACGGGCAATTACAATACATTTCAGTGCAGTAAAATCTATTGGGGTTATTAACTATATATCCAGGTAATGAGGTGAGGTGTCCAGGTGTATCGGAAAAGGTGTATAAACAGGTGTATGTCAAAGGTAGCAATACGGGCAATTACAATACATTTCAGTGCAGTAAAATCTATTGGGGTTATTCTCCGCCGCGAGGGTTGCCTTTGTAATTTCACTTGATTGCGCCGATGACCTTTTGCAGCGTTACCGGACTTTTATGTAGCAGCGAACAGGCATGTCAGGGGAGTGGAGTGAAGTGGAGTGAGTGGAGTGACACTTTTATCGGCCGCGTTGCTTGTTTGCCACTGCCGCCGCGCTGGTGTTTGTTTACCCGACTCCTGTATGCGGCGAATGGCGTTAATATGTTCCAATGCGATTCCCAGGCGATTTGGTAGGCTGAACACGTTAAGCTGAGGGTCATTGTGAGGGTGGAGAGGTGGGGGCGGGGGGGGGGGGAGCGCTAGTGCAGGAAAAAAAAGGGTTATTCAGGGCTTAATTAAGTAGTCTAACAAAGCCCTGAGTGGGAGGAATAATTGATAGGCATGTAAATGAACTTGTGTAGCAAAGGTTATGGTGGTAGTGAGGGTGATTATGGGGCCAGAAGTTTGGGGTTATTAAGGAAACATTTGTGTGTGGGTGTGTGGGTGTGGGGGGATTAAGGGTTGTGTGCGTGTGTGTGTGTGTGTGTGTGTGTGTGTGTGTGTGTGTGTGTGTGTGTGTGTTCTAATGAAGGTGACTGTGATAATAAAAGATAATAGCCTCTCCCATGAGTCATCTTAGCAGGCCCAGCAGGAGTCTATGGGAACGTGGAAGAGGAAGAGGAAGAGAGGAAGAGGAAGAGAGGAAGAGGAAGGGAGTAAAAGAGGAAGAATACTTAGCAATCTACATAAACAAGCACACTCTCACGCACATCCCTCCTACCTGCCCCCCCAACACACACACACACACACACACACACACACACACACACACACATGCTTACACAGACAATCACCCCTTCCCACACAAACACACGATCCAACTACATTTCCCATCTCCTGTTTTACATATGTTCAAGTCACTTTCCCTTCGTTTTAAGTCCTCTCCACTCACTCGCTCACACACACACTCTCGTTCATGACAAAATACTCTCACTGGTCTCTCTCTCTCTCTCTCTCTCTCTCTCTCTCTCTCTCTCTCTCTCTCTCTCTCTCTCTCTCTCTCTCTCTCTCTCTCTCTCTCTCTCTCTCTCTCTCTCTCTCTCTCTCTCTCTCTCTCTCTCTCTCTCTCTCTCTCTCTCTCTCTCTCTCTCTCTCTCTCTCTCTCTTTTTCAACAGCGAGGCAAAAAATTGAAGGGAAAAAAATCCATGTTTCCGCGTCTATTCCATTCAACTATTTCGCGGTGATCCAATTCGTTCATTCAATAATAAAGAAATAGAGTAAAAAAATCGATGTCAGTGCCGAGTAACCTTCTCTCTAACTCCCCGTCGCGTCTATTCCCAAGTGTGCTCCTCCTTCTCCTTTTCCTCCCTTACCTTCTCCTTTTCCTCCCTTCCCTTCTCCTTTCCCCCTCTTTTCTTAATTCTTTTTTTTACGTTTATCTTTGATCATATTTTATAAACGTCTTCAAATTTTCTTTCTTTAATGTACTTTATAATTCTGTTCATTCTTTCTGTCTTGTTTATTCTTTCTTCCCGCCTTACTTTCTCCTTTATTTATTTATTCTGATGCTTCATTCTTCTCATACCTATTACTCATTCGTCCGTTTCTGTCTTCTCATCTTCATCTTCTATTTCCTTCTTTACTTTTTTCTTTATTTTTTACCTCATTCAATTCTTTCTTCCCTCCTTCCCAAGCCATCTTTTCCACTTTTTTTTCATCTTTTCATCATTTCTATTTTCTCTATTCCTTTCAATTTCTACTTCTATATCATTTCTATTTCTATTCACTCATTCTTCTTTACTTCTTTATTTTTTCCTTCATTCAATGCTTTCTTCCTTCCCAAGCCATGTCTTCTATTTTTTTACATCTTTTCATCATTTCTATTTTCTCTATTTCTTTCAATTTCTACTTCTATATCATTTCTATGTCTATCCACTCATTCTTCTTTACTTCTTTATTTTTTCCTTCATTCAATGCTTTCTTCCTTCCTTCCCAGGCCATCTCTTCCACTTTTTTACATCTTTTCATCATTTCTATTTTCTCTATTTCTTTCAATTTCTACTTCTATATCACTTCTATTTCTATCCACTCATTCTTCTTTACTTCTTTATTTTTTCCTTCATTCAATGCTTTTTTCCTTCCTTCCCAGGCCATCTTTTTCCTTCTTTTCATCTCTTCTTCATTTCTATTTATCGCTTCAATACGCCTATTCTTCGGACATTCCTTCGCTCCCTATACCTCATCTCCCCTCCTTGCTTCCTTTCTTCCTCCCCTTTCCGCCTCGCCGAACCTCTCCTTCTTCTCTTCTTCCCTGGCTTTCTTACCCTCTCCTGGCTTATTATCGTTTAACCTCTACTTTTTTTTTCACCGTTTCTGTATTATTTTTTTTTTACTCTTTCTGTTCTTTGCTAAATTTTCCATCCTTTTTCCATACTAGTTCGTCTTGTTCATTTTCTCTTTTCTTTCTACCTTTCATTCTTCCTTTTCTGTCTTTTTTTTTATCTTACTCTCATTTGCTATATTTTCCATCTTTTTCACTGATAATTCTTCCTGCTCACTTCTTTCTCTTTCCTCCCTTCCTTTCCTCCCACCTTTCATTCTTTCAATCTTTCCATAATTTAATCTGCTCAAGCATAAATTACAATATAATAGAACCAGCTAACCTTCAATAATGCAAATCACTGAAATATATTAAAGATAAAAGCACATCAGCAAAAATATAACTAAAACAGTAACAGAAAAAATAATAACAAAAGAATTTCAACATTAATTTCATGAATCTCACAACTCAAAAAATGGAGACTAAAACAAAGCAAATACGAAACACTTTTTTTTTTCATTTTCGTGTATCCGTATGTATTAATTTATTCTTTCATGCTTTCGTTCAGATTAATCAAATTTGTTCTGAATCCATGCAGGTCAGTGTTACCAAATTAACTTCGCTATTTTTATTTTCATTTCTCCCTGTACATGGTTCTAATTTGTTTTGGCAATGATTATACGACTATCGGGGAGACTACGATAAAGATAAACATAATAAAGTAAAGGAGTAGGGAAAAGAGAGGGAAAGATAGAGGCAGAGGATGAACTAGACGGAAGAGGGAGTTAAGAGAGAAGACAATGAAGGAGTAATAAAACAAGTGAAATAGAAGAGGAAGAAGAAAAGCGAGTCAAAAGAGGAGATGAAGAAGAAATAGAGAAAGAAGAGGAGAGGAGCAAAAGAAATCGGGACTGGAAACAAGAAAGAAGGTGTGAAGGAGAGTGAGAGGGGAAGAAAAGAAGAGATGAAAAAACAGAGAAAGCGAAGAAGAGGAATAAAAGGAAAGGGGACTGAGAACAAGGACGAGGGTGTGAAGAAACGAGAGGGGGAAGAAGAAACGCTTGACAAAGAGAGGAAATAGAAGGGATTACAGTGAAGACAAAGAATACAGGAAGAAGAGAGAGAGAGAGAGAGAGAGAGAGAGAGAGAGAGATGTTTGAGAAAGAAATGAAAAGGGATACAGACAGCGAAGGGGAAGACTGACTGCTATAAAAGGACACAAAGAACGGTACAGATTAAATGCGAAGGACTACCGTGAGCAGGAAAAGGGAATCCGAAGAGAAAATATATGTGGACGAAGAAATATGAACAAAAATGAAAAAGCGAACGGACGAAAAAGAGAAAAAGGAATATAAAGACGCATAAAGAAATGAAATAAAAATACACACGGCCAGAGGGGAGGATGAAAAAGGAGGGAGAAAAAACGACAAAATGGAGGAGGGGATGGCAAATCAGAACGAGAGAGAGAGAGAGAGAGAGAACGGAAGACATACATAAACTGACAAATTGACACAGACAGATAGACAAAGACAGACAGACAGACAGACGGATAGAGGCTCAGACAAAGACAGACAGACAAGACAGACAGACAGATAGAGACAGAGACAATCAGACAGGCGGCCGGGTACATATGACTACGAGATCCAGACACGCACACGCACACACACACACACACACACACACACACACACACAGGTAGCTCAGCCGTCACAGGTGTAATCACAGAAGGCAGTCACCTCGCCTTCTCATCAAGGGACTCGCAAATTAAGTCTGGCGGTCATTAGAGAATTCCCGGGCCAGGTGAGTCAGTCTCCTTATATTTATTGGGTTGAGTCAGGTCACGTCAGGTCAGGTCAGGTTAGGCGGTTTGGCTTGTTTTGATGTTTTTTTTTGAGGTTTGGGTTGTTATTTTCCTCCTCTTCTTTCTCCTCCTCCTCTTCGTTGTTGTTTTTTCCTTTCATTTTCGTTCTTTGTCCCTCATTTATAAAACATTGTATTTGCTTATGCCTGATTTTCTTCCGACTCTCCTTTTATTATCCATTTTAACCTTGCTTCCTCTTCCTACTCTTCCTCCTCCTCCTATGTTTCCTCTACACCTTACTCATTTGCATATATGAACATGTGATTCATTCTTTTATGTGACTTTGTTTTTACTTCTCTTCTTGGTATGAATAAGTTTTCCTCTTCCTCTTTCTCTTCTTGTACTTTCTTTCTTTAATATCTTGATAAACTCGGCTTTACACCGATCTTAATTAATACCGAAATCCAAGCCATTCTCTCACTCTAAGTCCTCTTCCTCTTCCTCCTCCTCTTCCCCGTCTTCCTCCTATTCCTCGTCACGCACTGAATCACAACCTCACTATCACTCTGGCTATTCACTTTGAGCTGTTATAGTGATGGACAAACACACACACACACACACACACACACACAAACTGAAACGGAGACACTAACGGGGAAATGTATTCAATGGCAGCTTCATGTACAATCTGCATATCAATGTTGCCAAAACCACTGCTATGGGCACGGGGATGGCCGGCGCGCGGGGGAAAGCCTTTCTTTTATACGTTTTCACCTGCTTTGTCCTTTTCCTTTCACGGCAGGTACGGGAGTCGAGAGGGAAAGTGAGAATTTTGCTCTTTTATTAGTTTTTCTGTTAATTTTGTAGGTTAGCATTTACCGATTTTAATATTTATTCCTCTGTTTCACACGTTTTTAAATTTTCCATTCATGGCAGCTACGAGAGTTGAGTGGGAATGTGATAGTTTTGCTTGTTTTTCTAGTTTTTCTGTTAATTTTGTAGGTGCGCTTTTACAACGTTTAAATTGTATCCTAATGTTTTTTTTCTTGTTATACTTGTGGGATACGAGGGAAAAGTCACATTGTATTTCTCCCTTTTAGTTTAATGGAGTTTTTTTTGTGAGTGTTCCTATGCTTATTGTCTGCCCTTTTCTCGTGAATTTCATGATGGAAGCAAGCCGGAATATCAAGGGATGCAATAATGTTTGTATCTATTCAATCTGTATCCGTTTAGATTTCCCGCATATGATACTGGTGTGTTGATGTCTAGTGTTGGAGCTGATGAATTCTACTTTTTTCTTATGATTTATTAATATAACGACACTTTGCTTGGCTAAGGGAATAAAAAAAAGCCTCCAACATTTTAATCTCCTCCCTCACACATAATCCACTTTAATGGCGCTTACGGGGAAAAAAGGGGAGACATTTTTTTGCTATATTTTTCAGTAATTTTCTCAACTTTCTGTTCCAAAAGTTAGACGGAAGGGGAAAAAATCCTTGACGTCACCCCGAAGTCACCCACCCCCCTCCCCTTAATGCGGCGTAAAGGAGAAAAGGGGAAGGGAGATTGGGGGAGGGGAAGGGCGGCAGACGAGGAGCGAGGGGCGAGGAAAGCATAGAATTAATATTACTGGAGAATATTCCACAGCCATCATAAATATCGAAGAATTAATATTATACTGGGGGGGGAGGGGGCGTAACGGTGGTTCGTAGTGGTGGTGATGTGGGGATGATGATGATGATGGTGATGATACGTGCATGATAGGGGGCTATTGTGAGGGGGAGGGCTGGATTAATGGAGGTGGTAGTGATTAGAGGTAGGAGGAAGAGAGGGGACAGGAGGAGGAGGTAAAGATGCTCCCAGGAACTGCTTTAGGTGGTGGTAGTAGTAGTAGTAGTAGTAGTAGTAGTAGTAGTAGTGGTGGTGGTGGTGTAGAGGTGAATTTCTACAGTGGGAAAAAAGGTAGTTAAAGTGGAGGTGGTGGTGGTGGTGGTGGTAGTGAGTAATGGTGTTCTCAGGCGTTGACAACCACACTAGCGCTGACAGTAACCACCCTCAGAGCACTATCATGGGGCCACAGCTGACACCTCCGCCACCCATACTTCCTCCACACCACCACCCCGTCTCCTCCACCAATACTTCCTCTCAACCTCCCGCACTTCCATTCTGCCTCCCATCCACCTCCTCTCTGCCCCTATCTCTCCTCTACCACAGTTATATTCGTACCATTGCAACACCCACAGCACCTCTGCTTTCTCACGTCTACACCACCACCCACCTCCATTATCCTCCTTATTGTAACGCTGACCACATAATTTTTTCTTCTTCTTTCTCACCTCGACATCACCACCTACCACTAACTCCTTTCACATCCATCCTTTTCTTCCTAAATATCAACACCAACCAGCTCTCTTACCTTCATCTTCTAGCGTTATTATTACCCTGCCTTCATTTTCACCATCTTCATATCCTAACCTTTCTTACTAAACCCAGAATCACCTCACCACACTTCCTCCCTCCGAGCGGATACCTTCACCATAACCTTTAATGCCACCACCACCACCACCACCAACTCCACTCCTTTCCACAACAGACCATCTCCGAAACGACCTTTGCAAAACGCTTACACCACCTCCCCGCCTCTGCACCACCACCACCACTGACTCCGCCGCCGCCGCCAGAAGGGTCTATTCCACAGCTATTCTCCGTTTATTCTGTTCCTCGTCCACCACAGATTCACACCCCAACTCACGTCTTGTTAGCTCGTTCACACACACGCACACGCACACACACACACACACACACACACACAAAGGTTAGGTAGGGGAATAAAATGCATACGAGACAAAACGAAGCCACGTATCCATCGATAAACAAAAATAGATAAAGCAAAAAAATATAAAAAGCAAAACAGAAGGGCGAAAAATCAGACGAAACTGCTCATGAAGAAATAACAAGGACCAAAGGGAAAAGTGAAAGAAGAAACAACAACGAAAACAGCAACAACAACAACAAAAAAGATAACTTAATAAACCCAGCCATTTACAAAGTTACGAAAAATTCTGGGATGGTTTGGTATTGAGATTCACGGGCTTCCTAAAATGGCTTCCAGCACCACCACCACCACCACCACCCCTTAGCGCCACCACCACAACCACCACCATCACCACCACCACCACCACCCCTTAGCACCACCACCACAACCACCACCACCACCACCACCACCCCTTAGCGCCACCACCACAACCACCACCATCACCACCCCACCACCACCACCACCACCACCACCACAAACACCCCTTAGCACCACATCCACCACCACCCCTTAACACCACCACCACTATTGCTATCTTCAACACCATTTATGCCTCAACCACCACCAACGATACCACACATCACAACCACCTCATCTTTTCACCATCACCACCACAACCAACACCAATTTTGCTGTCCCTATTTCAATCCCTACCCTCCATCACCATAGTTTTCACCACCACCAACTATCACCACCACTTTTTTTTATCACTACCACCACTATACCTCATCTACCAACAGTTCCATCACCAATACCACCACTAACTCCATACCCACCTCTACCTTTCCCATTTCCACCACCACAACTACCACTACCAATACTATCACCATCTCTCAATATCCCCCACAATAAAAATACTACTATTACTGCCTTCACTATCTCCTCCACCATCTGTCCCAGTAACGCCTAATACTTTAATCGCATCAACAGCCTTCACCACCACCGCCAACACACGCGGCGGGGAAAGCTACATCAATCTCGCCCTAAAACAACAGATGAGATTTCCTTTTTAGCTTTCCCGCATTTCTCCGCGTCACAATTGTTAGCGTCCATCACCTGATCCCATTTTTGTATCACCTGTTTTCTCGCCATCGTCGTAAATCTCTCACACACTTGCTTGGGTTTCTTTGTTTTTTTTCTTCTTGTTGTTTTCTCTTTTTTGACAGTCTGGTATTTTTTTTTTTTTTTAGTCAAGGTGAAAATTTTATGTGAGTAGCTTTTTTTTTGCTTCGGTTTTCTTTTTTTTTTTGTTTTTGTTTACATGTCTTCTCTTTTTCGAGAACTTGGTAGCAATTTTGTGGGAGTAACGCATTTTTAGTTCTTTTTCGTTTAGAATTTGAATATAAACTTAATTCAGTGGTACGTAATCCTTTGTACTCTCCCTTTTCGTAATCAGATTTCTCTCTCTCTCTCTCTCTCTCTCTCTCTCTCTCTCTCTCTCTCTCTCTCTCTCTCTCTCTCTCTCTCTCTCTCTCTCTCTCTCTCTCTCTCTCTCTCTCTCTCTCTCTCTCTCTCTCTCTCTCTCTCTCAGCTGCACCCTTCGCCATGCAAATCCCAAACCACCACACTCCCAAAAGCTCCCTCCCTTCCTCTCTCCTTCCCTCTCTCCCTGCTCTCCCTCCTTCCCTCCTTTCATCTCGTTACGCGGCCAACACACCTCCACCTCGTGCTTGTGAACTTGCAGAGAGGAAGGAGAGTTAAAACGGAAAGAGGGAGAGAAAATAGAGGGAAAAGTAGAGTAACGGGGTGGGGAAAGATGAAAATGTAATGAGGAAAGAAGGAGAGGGAGAAGGCAAAAAGAGAGAGGAAAGAGGAAATGAATGTAAGTGGTTAGAATTAAGGGATAAAGGAGTAAAGGGAAACATACGGAAAAAAAACGTAAGAAATGAAAGGGGTGACAAAGAGAAGGGAATGAGCTTATGTAGATTAATCAATGACAGGATAAAAAGGAGTAATGAATATGGAGGGGAGAAGATAGATGAAGGAGATGAGTAAAGGATAAGGAAGGACATGATATCTGACACCAAGTAAGAGAATATTAGGAAGTAGGAGTGCAGAAAGGTAAGGAAGGAGGAGGTTGACGAAGAGAAAGAAGAGGAGGACGAGGATAAGGATGATGAGCAGGAGAAGCAAGCACAAAGAAGCAACATCCACCTTTCCTTCTTGCTGGAAGTATGCCTTCATACAGCCTGTGCCTAAGAAGGGTGACCGCTCCAATCCCTCAAACTACCGTCCTATAGCTTTACTTTCTTGTCTATCTAAAGCTTTTGAATCAATCCTTAACCGGAAGATTCAAAAGCACCTTTCCACTTCTGACCTTCTATCTGATCGCCAGTATGGGTTCCGCAAGGGGCGTTCTACTGGTGATCTCCTAGCCTTCTTAACTGACTCTTGGTCATCCTCTCTTAGCCGTTTCGGTGAAACTTTTGCTATTGCGCTGGACATATCAAAAGCTTTTGATAGGGTCTGGCACAAATCTTTGCTTTCTAAACTACCCTCCTACGGTTTCTATCCTTCTCTCTGTACCTTTATCTC
>NW_026112083.1:95000-170000 GCF_024679095.1 Eriocheir sinensis
AAATAACTAATGTAAAACAGACACCTTAACTTCAACCAAAACATACTAAAATATTTTCCTCCTCACAAAACTCTATCACACACTTGCATAACCAACCTTATCCCAACCAATCCAACCTAGCCTACATAAACCAATCCAAACTTAACCTAACCAAACCTAATCAAACCAAGTCTATCATACCACAAACTAACCTATCCAGCCAGGTACACCAAATCAAACCTAACCTAACCACACCTATTCAAACCAAGTCTATCATACCATAACCTAACCTATCCAACCAGGTACACCAATCCAAACCTAACCTAACCAAACCTAACCAAACCAAGTCTATCATACCATAACCTAACCTATCCAACCAGGTACACCAAAACAAACCTAACCTAACCAAACCTAATCAAACCAAGTCTATCATACCATAACCTAACCTATCCAACCAGGTAAACCAAATCAAACCTAACCTAACAAAACTTTCCCAGCACAACCTATCCACCACTAAACCATACCTATGTACCTCACCACCATAACCTCACCCAAGCAGCAACACACCGAATGTTCTCATCTCGTCTTTCCTCCGGTGCCCTAAGAATGATGCCACCTTCCAGCCTCACCACGCGCGCCACTGCCTCCGCCAGGGCCGTAAGTCACTCCCAGGGAGGAAACACGAGCCACGGAAGACTGCGTTCACTGCGTTCCTCACACCACTCTTGGGACGCTCGTGTTGTGGGGTTAAGACACACTTGGCTGGTTTTTGCTTTTGCTGGATTTAAGTTGGAAAGGTTGTTGTGGTGTTAGTGGTGGTGGTGGTAGTGATGGTTTTGGTAGTGGTGGTAGGGGTAGTGATGTTGATGGTGGTAGGGGTAGTAGTAGTGATAATAGTAATTGTTGTAGCCGTAGAAACAAAAAAAAACTATAAAAAAAGAAGAAAAAAAGGAAATTGTTGATGTACATAAACATGATAAAAATGTGAGGATATAAAACTAAATAAATAAGGAAACGAGGTAACGAAGGTACGAACAATAGTAGTAGTATTTTTGTAAATGAAGAAACTAAAAATAGAAAAAAAAGAAAGAAAAAGTAAAGTAATTTGAGGTACAGAAAATGACAAAATTGTAAGCGAAATAAGCTAAATAAATAAGGGAAAGTAGTACAAAAACTATAAATAACTACAATAATATACAATCTAGAGCATCGATATCCAATGACCGAGAACCCAAAGTTTACCTTTTGTCGATTCATTAATATATAATGAGCTGAGTCCACCTGTCTATTGATAGGAAGCCATTCTCTCTCTCTCTCTCTCTCTCTCTCTCTCTCTCTCTCTCTCTCTCTCTCTCTCTCTCTCTCTCTCTCTCTCTCTCTCTCTCTCTCTCTCTCTCTCTCTCTCTCTCTCTCTCTCTCATTCACGTATTAGAAACGATGTTTTATCATTCTATTCCATATTTTTTTCTCTTTCATCTCTCTTCAAACCCTCTTCCGGTTCTCCCCCTCTTCTACTTCTCTTACCTCCTTCTCCTCCTCCTCCTCCTCCTCCTCCTCCTCCTCCTCCTCCTCCTACTCCCCCTCCTCCTCCATGCACTCAGGTCTTGGTTTTTATCATAAACGAAGGAAAACTTCTTCAAAGCACAAGAGGAGCCGCACCGCGGCCTTTTAACGAATATGTGAAAAAAATGAATGGAAGAGGAAAGTAAAAAAAAATAATGAATGCTTGAAATACATGAAACGGGTGCATAGAACGCGATTCATTTCGAAATTAAAACCTTTCCCCGCAGTTCGTTTAGATAAAAACTCCATTGCTCGTGTGTATATATATATATATATATATATATATATATATATATATATATATATATATATATATATATATATATATATATATATATATATATATATATATATATATACACATGTTACACGAAATTTTGCAATGGTAAACCATGAAATAAATTTACCGACATATTGTAAACTGATTCTGACGGACAGGTGAGGTGGGCGCCGGCAAACAGGTGAGCGACAGGTAATGGCGCGAGAAGGCACGGGAAGGTAACGAGCAAGGGGGAAAAAGTTGAGGCTGAAAAAGAAAAAAAAAAGTTGCCTATTTGATCGAGAAAATTATGGTGGCACTAAAGATTAAAGAGAGAAAAAAAAATGACGAAAGGAAAAAAAAATGAGGATGACGAAAAAAGCTGAATACCACAAAAAAGGAAAAAGGAGGCTTTTGGTGAAGGTGAAGAAGAAAAGGATGGACAGACAGATGAAAGCAATCTGAAAGCAGCCTTAACTCCTTTAAAATTCATTACTTTATCTACTTCAAGTGCAGGGAGAGTTTGCTTTCATCAGAGAGGGAAACGGAAGGATAAATGGTAAGGAATGTATTGGAGAAAGTAGAGAGGGAATGAGTAGAAGAAACAGAAAAGAGAGAATGGGAAAAAGAAATTAGAGAGGGAATGAAAATAAAGACTAATGAGGGAATAGGAATAAAGAAATGAGACGGAATGGAAAGGAGAGATAGAATGAGAGGAAATAGTCGAGAGGGAATGAGAAGAAAAAATAGAGTAGGAATGGAAAGAGAAGGAATAGCAAGCAAAGGAAGACAGAAAGAGGATGAACTGTGTGTGATAGCAACGAAGCGAAAGAAAGAAATGCTCATAAGACAGGAAAGAGATGACATGATGATGAAGATGAGTGTGAAATGGTTGAAGGAAAAGGAGGAGAAGAGCAAAGGCGGCGAACAGGAAGATGAACAAGTGGGGAAAGTAAAAAAAAAAGCAGGAAGAGGTCGTTAGAGTGGGCAGTCAAACCATCCGCTCAGGTGTGTTGGCGAGGCTCGCAAGATAAATAACGGCAGGTGAAGCGAGACAGGTGACACTCCCACACCTTTGTCTTTGCCGCCGACAGGTAATGATCACTCATGTGTACCTGTCGTGCGTGAGCTGTTTTCCTATCAAGTTGGGGAAGGTATTGCACGACTTTCACACTTTATATTTTTGGTTCGAAAATAGGAATAAGACCGCTCAGACATATCCATTTTTTTTACAGTAAAGGAAGAAGCTCAAGGGTAATGAGAAACAAAAGCAAAAAAAGCCCGCTACCACCGTCCCTGAAAATGAAGAAAAGTGGCCAAATATATTAAGAAAACTTTGAATTGGTGAATAAGACTTTACCCAAAATGATGTTGGTAAAAAGCTAAGAAAACCAAGGTAGAGTATTGCACTAAATTTAAACTTCATGTGTTAAGTTGGGCTAAGAATTTATAACGCTCTGACATTTGCATATATAAAATCTAAACTTCTGAGTGATGCTTTCTCCCTGCTACTCTAAATGAAGCTGGTAAAAAAAGTTAAGAGTGCTGCACTAAATTCAAACTTCACGTGTTTAGTTGACAGAAGAAGTTAAAACGTTCTGATATTTCCATGTATATAAACTGAATTGGTGAGTGAGGTTTTCTTTCTGCTACGACAAGTGATGCTGGTAGGAAGCTGAGAGGAACCAAGGTAGAAGAATGCTGCACTAACTTTAAACTTCATACGATCAGTCGGGCAAAGAAGTAAGATCAGTGAGCGAGGATTTCTTTCTGCTACGACCATTGAGAAGCTGAGATAAACCGGAGCAGAGTACTGGGAAGACACGAATCACAGCCAAGTCACGTTCACCGCAACACTAACTACCACGCCCACCACAGTACTTGTCGGTAGTCGCTGCAGTCCTCATACATCTCACCGGTTCAACTGACTCAATGTATTCACCGCACGCATCTTAATCACGAGTCTAATCAGTAAAAGAGCCATAAATCTAGCTTTGGTCTACCATTATTTCTTGGACCAATGAGCTAATCTGAGCTTATAAAGAATCTACGAGCTATAAAAACTAACCAAACGAGTACAGTAATGTCTTTGATCTCTTTGTACCTGTGTGTTTACCTGTGTCTATCTTTATATCTATACCCGACCTACCTTACGTTGACTATTTTTACCTGTTCCTCCCCTTCTGATTTTTTTTTATACATTTTTATACGCTCAGTTCATGATGGCGGAAGTTCCCTCTGTGACTCTGTTCCTTCTTTTTTTTTCTAATTATATTCCTGTCTGCAGTTTCACGTTTCCACCTTTGCGCTCACTTGTGTAATGGCATTCTTTCCACCTGTGCTGTACTCTAATCCGTGATCCTATTTGTGTGTTTGCCTCTAGTAAGCTGTATGTTAATCTCTCCACCTGAGCTTAGATTTGTGGTTCTAGATGTGTCGGCTTAGGTATGTTTGTAAGCTTCACCTGAGCAAGAAAATATCCACCTGCACTTACGGATGTGATTTTACCTGTGTAACTACCTGTACATTGACCTCTCTACCTTATCTCTGTCTTCCCTGAATTTACGTGTATATTAACCTTCCCTTCACCTCTACTTTTATCTGTGATTTTACCTGTGCAACCTTAGCCTTCTCTTTACCTGTACTTGACTGAGATTTTTTTTGCATCAACCTGTACGTTGACCTCTACCTGTGCTACGTTTACCTGTGCGTCAAAGGGGTGAGGGGCCGCCACGCACGTGCTCGGCCTGGTGTGATGAGCGGCAGTTACCTGGCGTGGGGGAGGAGGGGAGGGGAAAAGGGGGGGGAGGAGGGGAGGGGAAAAGGGGGGGAGAGGGGGGAGGTCTGCGTGCCATGCCGCCCACCAGGTGTCACGCGGCGCTCTTACTCGCACGTTAATTAGTAAACACCTGAGACAACAAGGCGATCATACCTGTCTTGGATGCCGCTACCTTGCCTCCCTTGCCTTGCCTCCGCGTTGCAGTCTTCCCTCCTCCTCCTCCTCCTCCTCCTCTCCCTTTCCTCCCTCCATCCCTCTCTTCCCTCACGTTCATTTCATCTTCCCCACTGTGTCTACCCTCCCCTTCCCTTCCTTTCCTGCCCCCACATCCTCCTCCTCCCCCTCCTTCTCCTCCTCCCCCTCCTCCTCCTTCTCCTCCTCCTCCTCCTCCTCTTCCTTCCTGCCTTGCGTGCCTGGTTAGCGGAGCGTTGAGGTAATGAACCCACCTGGCTATTCCCCCTCTCTCTCTCTCTCTCTCTCTCTCTCTCTCTCTCTCTCTCTCTCTCTCTCGCTCTCGCAGGTAAAGTAAAATAAATGAAAAAAAACTGCAAAGAGACACCTATAAGTTTAGTTTCTCGTTTGATAAAGATTCCGAAACTCTTTATATTTTTTACAAGGGGATCAAATTCAATAGAAGAGGATCGTAAGGTGCCCGCATATTCCTTGTTGATTCGGCGCTCGGTGATATAATTTCTGCGTCTGTAGAGATTCCGGCAAACTCCACTATACGAAAGTTTCTGCCCCGAACTTTGTTAATACCAGAGCGCATGAAGTGTGTGTATGAGTGTGGGATTGTGAGCTTATGCAGTCATTAAGTGTATAAGTAAAAAGTTACGTAGTTTGGGTTTTGAAGAACAATACATTTTAACCATGACGACAGCTCTTCCTTTGCATAGATAAGCAACAGAAAGACAAATAGTTTATGCAGACATTAATTACACGCGTGAATAAAAGAAAAGTTACTTAGTTTGCGTTTCCAAGAACAACATACATCAACTCTTGCATTATTACTTCGTTTGCATATATAAACAAAGGAAAGACAAATTGCTTATGCAGCCATTAACTGCATAAATAAAAAGTTGCTGAATTTACGTTTCCAAGAACAATACATATCAAGCCTTGCTAAAAGACTCCCTTTCTATAAATAAACTAAACAATGATAAATGGCTCAGGCAGTCATTAAATGTATACTGGATCAACATTTTCAAGAACGATACATAGCCACCCTTGCTATAATAATTCCTTCATATAAATAAACAAAAGAAAGCAAACAGGGAACACTGACAAGAACACGAAAATTAATCCTGACACAGACGATCAAATAAACAGACAGGCGTGAGACACAAACACAGACACACACAGACTAATCCGTACAGAGAAAGACAGACGAGACAGAGGAAACTAGACACAGACAGACACACACAAACACACACATAAAAAGATAACGACACGCAAACATCCAAGACATCAACAACATCAGACCTGGGATACGAACACAAACACGCTAATCTGTATGAAGAAAGACAGACGAGGCAGAGAAAGCTAGAGAGAACCAAACACACGCAAACAGATAGAAACCACGAACCAAACAGATAGAAACCACGAAACAAACAGATAGAAACCACGAACCAAACAGATAGAAACCACGAAACAAACAGATAGAAACCGTGAAACAAACAGATAGAAACCACGAAACAAACAGATGGAAACCGTGAAACAAACAGATAGAAACCACGAAACAAACAGATAGAAACCACGAAACAAACAGATGGAAACCGTGAAACAAACATAGAAACCACGAAACAAACAGACAGAAACCACAAAACAAACAGATAGAAACCACGAAACAAACAGATAGAAACCACGAAACAAACAGACAGAAACCACAAAACAAACAGATAGAAACCACGAAACAAACAAACAGAAACCACGAAACAAACAGACAGAAACCACGAAACAAACAGATAGAAACCACGAAACAAACAGATAGTAACCACGAAACAAATAGATAGAAACCACGAAACAAACAGATAGAAACCACGAAACAAACAGACAGAAACCACGAAACAAACAGATAGAAACCGCGAAACAAACAGATAGTAACCACGAAACAAATAGATAGAAACCACGAAACAAACAGACAGAAACCACGAAACAAACAGATAGAAACCACGAAACAAACAGATAGAAACCGCGAAACAAACAGATAGTAACCACGAAACAAATAGATAGAAACCACGAAACAAACAGATAGAAACCACGAAACAAACAAACAGAAACCACGAAACAAACAGATAGAAACCGCGACATTATCAAGCGTGGGACGGAAACACAAATTCAAACAGGGAAAGAAACAGAAAGACAGACGAGAAAAGAAGAAAACTAGACAGCAACGAAGAAACAAACAAACACAAATGAAAATCGACACGAAGGCACACAAAACATCTTCAATAGTAGGCGTGAGTCACAGATACAGACAGGCTAATACGTACAAAGAAAGACATATGATATAGAGCAAATGAAGTAGAAAATAAGACATGCAAACAGAAACAAATTAAAAACGGCACGGAGGCAGAAAAGGCATCACCACAATCACCATCATCATCATTATCATCATCATCCAATCAGCGCTACAGAAACACGGGGATCGATGATTAAAACAAGCGGGGGGGGGGAGATCGACGGAGGGACAAGCGCCTCTTTTAGAACTCGATTATAAACCCATTCCCGATAAGCGCACATTACCGATCGCAGGAATGGGGCGTAAATTGGAGCCTGAATGGAAAAGTTTTAGGCTCGCCGACCACTGAACCGCTAAACCCTGGTATAACTTCTTTTTTTTTTGTCTTTTTTTCGCCGCCATAGTGACTGGGAGCTTTTTTTTTTTACTTTTTTTTTTGTGTGTGTGGAGCGATATTGTAGTGGGAGGGATTACACGTGTCATGCCGCGCGCGCTGTCAATAGTTTCCTGAAGTTGGAGTTTATTTAGTTTTAGGTTTTCTTTGTCTTTTATTTATTTTATTAATTCAATTCCGGGTTTGTTTGTTTTTTGCTGCGTGTCACGGAAATAAAAGTAATCAAGGTATCTGAGACTCACTGTTATTTTCTCTCTCGTCTCTTTCTTTCTTTCTTTCTTTCTTTCTCTCTTCCGTGGCTAACTTTTTTGGTCAGTGAAACTTGTGTTGTGGAAAGAAATGAAACGAAGAAAAGAAGGAAAATATAGAAAACAATGTGAAATGAGACGGTAATAATGCAAAATAATGAGCAGAAGAAATCAAAGAAAGAGAAGTAAATAAATAAATAGATAAATAAACAAAAAGATAAAGAAAAAGAAAAAGAAAAATGGAGTTTGAAATTAAGAAAGAAAACTAAGAAAAAAGGAAAGAAAGAGTAAAATGAAAGAAAATAAAAGAAAAATATCCATAAGAACAAAAATAAATAGAGAACAGGAAAATAAGAAAAATAAAGAAAACGAGAGAGAGAGAGAGAGAGAGAGAGAGAGAGAGAGAGAGAGAGAGAGAGAGAGAGAGAGAGAGAGAGAGAGAGAGAGAGAGAGAGAGAGAGAGAGAGAGAGAGAGAGAGAGAGATCAGAAAATAGGCTCAAAACTTCTGGCTTCCTTAACTTCATCACGCGCTCATTGATTCCTTCTGATTCGCGGAAATCAGATTATAACTCCCGCGTGTCGGAGGTGAGCACAGGAGGAAGGAGCCCAACACAAAAAGAAGGAAACAAGTGAATAGATAAAGAGAATGAAAGAAAAGGAAAGAAAGAAAGAAAGAAAGAGAAAAAACGGTAAAAAGAAAAAGCAAGAAAAAAAGAAAGATAGAAAGAAGAAAAAGGAGAGAAAAGAAAAGATAAGAGACAGAAAGAGGAACAAAGACAGACAGATACATAAAAAAGAAAGAAAAAAAGAAAGGCAATGATACAGAAAGCCAGGAAAAAAAGAAAGAAAATTAGAAAGAAATGAAAAACAAAGCACTGGAAGACGAAATTAAGGAAGGAAGCTAAGACGGTAGGAAAGAAAGAGACAAATGAAAGAAAATAAAGAAAACACACATAAAAAAGATAAAAAAAGACTGCATGAGACATCTTACAGGACACACACACACACACACACACACACACACACACACACACACACACACAAACACACCACCCCACCCCCTCCATCAACCCTGCCACCCACACACAACCACTATCACGTCAAAACCTACCACCACCAACATCACCATTACCACCACTTGAACCACCACCACCAGTCACCACCATCATCACCATTACCACCACCACGGGGCCGGGATAAGAAGGAGGCCCATTACAGAAAACGAAGGAGCATTAGAGGGTCACTAAGTTATTTTCGAGGCAATAAGAAGCAACTCGAGTCTTGTCTGATGTGGGAAAGAGATGAACCGTTGCCGTAATCTGCCTCAAGTTGCTCATTTTTACCTTTTTTTTTCTCCCTGCTTTCTCTTTCCCAAATGCTCCTCCTCTTCTTCCTCCTCATCCTCCTGTTTCCTTTTTATCCTTGATCCCTGTTTCTCATGTTTCCCCCTGAACTTTTTTTTTTCTCTCACTCTCTCTGATCTCTCTTCTTCTTCTCATCTTTCTCATCCCTCCTAACTTTTCCTCATTTTTTTCTCTTTTCCTCCCTCTCTCGTCTCGCCTCTCCTATTGCTCCTGGCTGTTCTTTTTCTTCCCTCTTTTCAGCTATCTATCCCTTCCCTCTTCTCCTCCGGTCTCTATTTTTCTTCATTTATCTCCACTTTTCTTTCCGTAAACTGCCTTCTTCCCCTTTCTCCTTTTCCTCCTCCTCCAATCTTCCTTCCTCATTTCTGCTAGCCCGAAAGAAAAATTGGGTAAGTTTTCTCCTTTCTTTAATCATTTCTTCTTCACCTTGTTCCCTTTACCTGCTCTCCTTATTCTTTCACCTTGCAACCTCAATTCTCCAGCACCATTTCTTTCATATTTCTCATTCTCCTCCTCCTATTACCCTTACATGCATCTTACAGTCATCTTTCTTTCCTTGTTTCTTCATCTGTTGCCCTCACAAACTATCCACTTTCTTCCCTACCTCCTTTTCCTCCCCTCTTCTATCCCACCTCATGTCTCCTCCTAATCCTCAACTCCTTTCTTCTATTCTTCCTAACCTCTTCTATTACCCTTACAACACCTCCTCCTGTCCCTTCCACCTACTGCCTTCTTAACCGGTCCACTCTTTTCCCTCTCCCTTATTCATTTTATGCCTCAGTTTTACGTCAATAGAGTCCGTTGCCCGACCATTAAAGTGCCGGAATGTGCGTCACTTGAGGATCGAGTGGGCCGGTCATTACGCGGAGTGGCAGGACGTGTGGGTCTGATTGAGCAGCGGAGGCCAGCGTGTTTGATTAATTAACCTGTGCCCTTGGTAATTAAATAGGAATGTTGAGCCTCGGCGAAAAATAGCCGAACTGATTGACTTCCGACTGATTGCTGGAAGGGAGGCTGACGGCTGGACTGACTTGACTGATTGCCCGACTGACTGTTTAATTGAGAAAGATAAAATTTGACTGAAACACTAAACTGGGGATGTGAAGTGATTTTAAGTGATATAAGTGACAAAGTGTGTGAAAAGATATACATAGAAAGTCACAGAAAAAAAATGATCGATAAAATTTGACTGAGACACTAAATTGGCGAGGCGAAGTGAGTTTCAGTGATGCAAGTAACCGAGTGATTAAACAAATATATATACACAAAAAGTCCCAGAAAAACTTTACCTGATCGAGTGTGACTGACTGACTGATCGATTAAGACAGATAAATTTTGACTGTAAAACTGAATGAAACTAAACTCGTCGATAAGAAATGAGTTTAAAGTAATACAAGTGACATGGAAACATGGAAATGCAGGCAACAGAAAATCTATTGGCTCATTACGAGGATGCCCGCTTTGGTGAATTAATCTGCTCGACAGCCACTTGGGGCCTGAGGAGCAGATGAAAGCATCTCGGTATTCAGTTTACGCCTGACGCAACGAAATAACGGTCGGTTCTATATTGGAAGGAGTTGATGGTATTCGCATTTACTACTTTTGAAGGAAGATTGTTCCAGTGGCGGATGACTCGGTTTGAAAAGAAACTCCTTCCAATGTCTGTGTTACATCGACTCGACTGAATGGGTACCGTTGTTTCTAGTTCTTGAGTTGGTTTGCAGTTCAAAGAATTTGGAGTAATCGACGTTACTGAACTTTTTCAGGTACTTGAAGACTTGAATCATATCCCCTCGCAGGCGTCTTGTCCCCAGTGTAAAGAGATTGAGTCGCTTGAGTCGCTCCTCGTATGGTTGAGCCCTTAAGGTTGAAATAATTTTCGTGGCGCGTCGTTGAATCCTTTCCAGTAAATCAATGTCCTTTCTGTAATTAGGAGACCAGAACTGCACTGCATACTCGAGATGCTGTCTTACTATGGAATTATACAAGGATAGCATCACGTCTGGCGTTTTACACTCGAAATTCCTCGCTATGAACCCGAGCATAGTATTGGCTTTGTTATATGTTTTTTTACAGTGCTTCGCGTGTTTCAGGTCACTGCTGATAGCGATCCAATCCTTTTCCTCTTGCATCACCTGCAGAGGTTTCCCATTCATGATATATGTGTGGTTACTATTTCAAGACTCAATGTGCATGACTTTGCATTTGTCAACATTAAAGGACATCTGCCATTTTTCCGACCATTTGATAATGTGATTGAGGTCTTTCTGAATGATTTCGCAGTTGGTCTTTGTGAGGGCCTTTCCACCCACTTGGCGTCATCATCAGATTTCGATATTGTGGATTTCAGTCTTGGTTCGAGGTCGTTGATATATATGATAAAGAGGTTGGGTCCCAGCACTGAACCTTGAGGCACTCCACTAGTGACTGGAAGCCAATGGGAAGGCTGTCCGTTGAGTAGTACTCGTTGTTTTCTGTCGGTGAGCCAATCTCTTATCCACGCGATCAAATTGGCTCCAATGCTCGCCGAGTGCAGTTTCTTAAGGAGTCGCTCGTGCGGTACCTCGTCGAAGGCTTTCTGAAAGTCCAGGTATATAACATCACTGGGGACGTGGTCATCCCAGTTCTGATATATATCTTGGAAGAAGTCTAATAGATTCGTTAAGCAGGAGTCGGGATCATATATAAAAAAATACATATATAAAGTCATACAGAAAAAAAAAACTTATTTACCACCTACCTTAATTTGTCAAGTGCAACACACAGTTAATTAACATTTCATTACGGCAACATTTTAACTGAATAAATAAAAACATCATCAAAGCCGCCACGTGATGAAAATAAAACGGCGTCACGGAAAACAATAATGAAAACCAACAATAACAGCATTTGCATCACCACCACCACCACCACCAACCCAACACCAACCCAACACCACGAAGGCTATAACTACCAACAACCAACAACACTCTAACCGCCATCACCACCACCAATAAGATCACCACCACCAACAACACCAACCCATTACCACGAAGGCTATCACTACCACTACCAACCACCGCCAACACCAACACTCCTACCATTACCACCACCACCACCAATAAGATTACCACAATAACTACTACCCCACCACTATAACTCACCACAACCACCACCATCACCACACTCATCACATCCCCAAACACCAACAAATACACCACCACCACCACCAAAACCACCATCCCACCACTACCCACCCCCACCACAACCCCAAACACCACCCTCACCACCACACAACTACAACCATCAACAGCAACAACCTAACACCAACATCGAGACCCCCCACAAAAGCCACCACCACCACCACCAACAACAACAACAACAACAACAACACCCAACGCCCCCCCATTAGCAGAAACACGCCGCCCTCCCGTCTCTTCCCTTGCATCACATAATCGCGGCAACACATTAAAGGAAATAAGAAGCTGCGGGGCCCAAAGATCACCCAATCAGCCGGAGTGGCGCTCGAAGGTCAGGTGGGGCGCCCCGCAACACCTGAACTTATAACAAAAGGTCAACTGAAAACCGCCAAGGTCACGTGGGGTAGGCAAGGGGAGGGAATGGGAGGGAGGAGGGAGGAGGGGGAGAGAAAAGGAAAGGGTAATGAGATAAGAGGTTAGTTGAGGAAAATGTGAGTATGACGTAATATGTGAGATGTAATTGTAATGATAATAATGATGATAGTAATGATGATAATGATGATAGTTATAATGATGGTGAAATGATAATAACGACGACCAAGAGGATGATAATGTTGGCAATGATATAATAATGACAAAAAATATAAAAATATGGATTAATTTTAACGTATAGAAAATAAACTACTCTTTTATTCTCTTTCATTCTCTCTCTCTCTCTCTCTCTCTCTCTCTCTCTCTCTCTCTCTCTCTCTCTCTCTCTCGTCGTTGCTAACCGTGTTCTCGACCTGAAAAAAACAAAACTCATGCACAATTAACTCCCTGCCAGAGCCTTTCAAATCACGCATATTCCTGACTTTTCCCAATATACGCTAAACACAACCTCCGAACCGAAACAGATGCACTCAATGGCCGGAAACTATACACACACACACACACACACACACACACACACACACACGTTGCTGGTTGGTAGCAGTGAGCGAGATTAAAAACATATATATAAATGAAACAATAACGGCGGCAAAAATAATGATGATAGTAATAAAATGTCAAACCAATTCCGTTCATGTATATAAAAAGAAAAAAAAAGTGCTGAAAGGAACACAAGTTATATATAAAAAAAACATATCGTGGTGTGTATATCAATCGGAAGAGGAGGAGGAGGAGGAGGACGAGGAAGAGTAGGAAGAGGAGGAGGAGGAGGAGGTTGTTGATTTGTGAGTGTATGGTGAAGCTGATGAGAAGGGGGAGGCGGGGACGGCGGCGGTGAAGGAGGAGGGGGCGGAGGAGGAAAAGGTTGTTGATTTGTGTGTATGGTGAGGAGGAGGAGGAAGGGGGTACCTGTGGTGATGCTTAGCCAGGTGTGTTATTGTGTGGCGGTGTGGTGTGTGTCACGGTGGGTTCATGCGCTGTCACGTTACGCTGGTTAAGTCCATACAAGGCGGAGTGTGACATGTTATTGTAGGGTAGGATGAGAGATATAAGAGCGAGAGGATACGGATGAGGGTAAGGAGGGAGAAGAGGGAAGGAAGCAGCTGTCACGTTACGTTGATGAAGTCCATACAAGGGGTTCTGTCACTCGTCACTGTTGGATAGGATGAGAGATATTAGAGGGAGAGGATACGGTGGAAGAAGGAACTGAGGGAAGAAGTGGGATAGGAGAGAAGATGGAAGATAAGGAGGGAGGAAGTGGAAAAGGAAAGAAGGAAGGAAGATAAGTTGGAAAGAAGTGGAGAGGAAAAGGAGAGGAAGAAAGATCAGAAGGTAAAAAGTGGGGAAGGAAACGGGAGGAAGGTGGATAAGGGGAAGGAAGAAGTGGAGAAGTGGGAGAAAGAAGTGGAGAAGGAGAGGGGAGGAAGGTGCAGAAGGGGAAGGAAGAAGTGGAAAAGGGGAAGGAAGAAGTGGAGGAGGGGGGAGGACGGTGGAAAAGGGGAAGGAAAAAGTGGAGAAAGGGAAGGAAGAAGTGAAGGAGAGATGAGGGAAGAAATGAAGAAGAAAATGAGAGGAAGGAAGGAAGGAAGATTCATAGTGATTTGCGGTTCTAAAATTAAGCTCATCGAAAACTGTCTGAAGAAAAAAAAATATCGATAGAGAAAAGATATTAAAAATCGCATGCACAAAGGTTGACGTGTAGGACAGGTAAGAGACGAGTGTTGAGCTTGTCCCGTGTGACCGTGTTTGTTTCGTGTTGTCCGGAGGTGTTCTACTTGTTACCAGTACCCTTGGAGTTTTATTTTGCCTTCCCTTGCGGTGTGTTGGGCTGTCTCTACTTCCTGTTATGTTGCGTTGAGTTGCTTCTTGTTTTCCATTGCGATCTTTTTCCCTCTGTTTTGTTTTGTGTTGTTTTTCACTGTGTATTGCTTGGTCCCTCCGTTTTAAATTGTGTTGTTTCTCCCATGCTCTGTGCTGTGTTACGTTCTCTCTTGTGTTGTCTCATTCCTGTGTTGTGCGTTATATCTCCTCTTGTTTTGTTTTGTGTTTTTAGTCCCGTGTTGCCCCCTGTGTTGTGTCCTGCCTTCCTTGTGTTGCCCGCATTTCCTTCTTGTCTTTTATTGTGTTGTTCACTATCTCTTCTCCTTTGGCATGTCTGGTGTTGTCATTCCCTTAGGTTAAGTTGCCTCGCTATTTTGTGTTGCGTCCTCTCTTTCTTGTGTTGCTCGCCTAGCCGCCTGTGTGGTGTTGGTAAATATTTCACCTCCTCTGTTTTGTCTGTCTTATCCCTTGTGTTGCCAGCCCTGTGTTGCGTTGTTGAATATCTCTTTCTTCATCTTCTCCTTGTGTTATGTTCTCCCTCCCTTGTGTTGCTCGCCTGTGTTGCGTTGTTCAGTATCTTTCTTCAACTTATCCTGTCATTACTTTGTGTTGTGTCCTCCCTCCCTTGTGCTGCTCGCCTGTGTTGTGTTGTTCCGGTGTGTTCCTTAGTCATGGGAGGATTACCGGCTAAGTTAGTGATTAGCTCCGCGACGCGTATCATTGTGAAGGGAAGAGGCGCTGAGGAGGGAGAGAAGGAAGGGAAGGAAGGGAAAAAGAAGGGGGAAAGAAAAGGGAAGGAGAGAGGGAAGGAAGGGAAGAGAAATGATGAGGGAGGAGGGGAAGGAAAGAAAAGGGAGGGAGGTGAGGGTAGAAGAGGAAGGAAGGGGAAAAGACAAAGGAGGAAGGGAAGAAGAGGGAGGGGGAGAGAGGGAAAGAACGGTAGAAAGAAAGGTGAAGGGGAGGAATTATGAGTGATGAAGGGATGAAGGGTGTAAGCGAGGGAGGAAGGAAAAGCTGCAGAGGGGAGAGAGGGAGAAAGGATGAAGGGATGATTTACGAGAAAGAAAGGAAGGGAAGGAATGGTCAAGGAAGGAGGGAGGAAGGAAAAGAGAGGAGTAATGAGAGATGAGTGAGAAGAAAAGAAAGAGTGAGAGGAGGGTGAGGAAGGAAAACAGAAGAAAAGGTAGGGAGGATAAAAGAAAGAGTTTTTAAGGGGGAAAAAAAGGATGGAAGGAAGGAAGGAAAGAAGGAAGGCTGAATAGAGAAAAAAAGAAGAAGGAAAAGGAGAGGTTGAAACAAGGAGAGAGTGAAAAAAAGAAGACACACTGGAAGAAAAACAGATAGATAAATACAGAGGGGGTAAAGAAAAGGACAAGAAAACGCTAAAAGAAAAATCTAACAGCAGGAAAGAAACAAGACAATAAAGTAAACAGAAGACATAATTAAAGGAAGGCGGAACGGGTGAGGAGGAGGCGGATTCGAGGAACGGCCGGGAGGAAAATATGAGAACAACATCTAAACGTTCACACGAGAAAGGATTGAGGAAAATTATAGTACTGGTGGGTCATTTAATGGTGGGGCGAGGGGGCGGGGGAGAGAGGGAGGGAGGAATTTGGGAGATGAGTGAGGAAGAGCAGAGATAGGAGAACAAAAGGGAGAGACATATGGGGAGGAGAAAGAGGGGAGGGGAAAAAAAGGGGAGAGGGAGAAAGCGGAGATAAGCAAACGATGGGAAATGTAAGAGACGGAGAAGGAAAGAGGAAAAAAAGGATGAGAAAAAAAAGAAAGTGGGAAAAATTAAGTTGGATAAGAAAGGAGGCAGATGATAACAGATGAAAATAATAAATGAAAAAAGAAGAAATAAGATAAATGTAAAATAGAGAAAAGGGAAGAAGCGATATGATTACGAAAATGTGGAAAGAACCAGAAGACGCAGAATAGAAAAAAAAGGAAAATAAATAATAAAAATAGATAAGAAAGTAGCTGATGGCAGAAATATTGTAGCTCATAACAGGTAGAGGAAAAAGGATGCTGAGGGGCCAATACCGTGCTCTTGAAAACCCTTATCTTGCTCTACCTCTTCCTCTCCACTCTACCTTTTCCCTTCTGTTCAGCATCAGGTATAGCGTCAGTTACAATGGCAATAGTTGTTTTTATTTTGGCTTACATAAGAAGACTACTTCCAGCATCTCCCTCTTCCTTCTTGTCTTACTCTTCTTCCTCCCCTCCCTTTCTTCTTCTTCTTTTCCTTCTTCTTCTCCTTTTTCTTCTTCTTCTTCTTCTTCTTCTTCTTCTTCTTCTTCTTCTTCTTCTTCTTCTTCTTCTTCTTCTTCTTCTTCTTCTTCCTCTTCTTCTTTCTTCTCCTTCTTCTTCTTCTCTTTCTTCTTCTTCTTCTTTTTCTTCTTCTTCTTCTTCTTCCTCCTCCCCCTAAAAGGTTATATAGCTACTGCGCCACTCTTTATTTCACCAGGTAAGCGTGGGAATTAAGAGTCCCACAGGTGTGCAGGAGCTCCCGAAGGTGTGGACGATACATCAGCAACACACACACACACACACACACACACACACACACACACACACACACACACAGTTTTCATCCTCAAATTTCCGCTCACGTTTATCTTTTCACAGTTTTCCTCTTCCTCCTCCTCCTCCTCCTCCTCCCATTCCATGTTCATATTTTACTATCCCGCAAACACTTTCTCGGTTACGTTTCCTTCTCCCTCCAAAGCCTCACTTCTCTCTCCCTCTCCCTCTCTCCCTCTCTCCCTCTCCCTCTCTCCCTCTCCTTCTTCCTTCCTCTTCTCCCACTTACATCTTCCGTTTCCGTCTTCTCCATTGCCTCCTGCTTCCGTATCCTCCTCCTCCTCCTCCTCCTCCTCCTCCTCCCCCGCATCCTCCTTCTCCTCCTCCTCCTCCTCCTTCTCCTCCTCCTCCTCTTCTTCTTCCTCCTCCTCCTCCCCCTCTTCGTCACGTAGCAAGCAAGGCGTCACTTAATACACGTGAGTGGAAGCACAAGACCTGTGTTTGAATCCTCCCAAGAAGACACGTGCCGCCTCCTCCTCCTCCTCCTCCTCCTCCTTCTCCATTGCACTGCTATGTATATATGTATTTTACTACTGTATTTTTTTTTTTGTGTGTGTGTAGGTGTTTTACCAACATTCCCCCACATACACACACACACGCAGAGGCAGGTGAGATGCGAGGCTAATCAACGCACCTGCCACACACCTGTTCTCATCTACCTGTTGACGCCGTGCCGGAATAGTCTTGTCACCTTTAATAATGACGGCGGAAAGGTGTGCTGGCAGGTAAAGGCTGGGGCAGGGTGGGGCAGGGTGGGAAGATAAAGCAAGAGTGTATGTAAGGTTGGGAGAGTTGATAAGTAAAGAAGTCAGGTTAAGGAAGTGCAAGGAAATGAAAATCCAAAAAAGCGGGACTGGGCTAGGAAGGGTATGGAAGGGTAGGGAAGACGGAGAGGGAGACTGGAGAAGGATTAGGAAAGGTTGTTATAGAAGAGGCAAGGATTGAGAAGGATAGGAAAGGGATGAGGGAAAGGGAGGGAGGTAAAGGAGGATAAGTAAGGGAAGGGTTGCAGGGAGAGAGGTGGGGAGTGAAGAAAGGTTGTAGGAAGTGGAAATGGGCGGGTGGAGTGCACTTAGGAAGGGAAGGGAAGGGAAGGGTGGGGAGGCGAAGGATGATAGGTAAGAAAAGGGGTGCAGGGTGGAGGGAGGTAGGGATGAGGAGGAATCGCAGAGGGTAGAGAAGGGTGTTTTGAGTGTAATAAGGAAACCGAAGGGAAGGGTGGAGTGGAGATGAGGTTGTTTTGGGCCCAGAGAAGACAAGAGGGATGTTATGATGCTGGATGGGTGAGTAGATTGGCAGAGAATAGGGACAAGGCTGTTATTATGCAGAGGCCTGGTGTTGCAGGAGAGAAACAACAGGTATGGAGGAGGGGAAAAACAGGCTGGAAAGGGAGTGTAAATGAAGATTGAAGGGAGATAATGTTACTGTGGAATGACTTATGGTTTGGTAGAATTATAAAAGAGGAAAAAATTTGTATGAAGGAAAAATGAGAAGGACTGAGGTGAAAAAGAATCGACGAAGGGAAAGGGGTGAAAGAGAGTGAAGGTTAGGGTAAGAAATGTAAGTATGTAATGATGTATAGACAGGAAGTATGAGAAGGGAACAAAGGATATTAAAGACACAGATTAACACGCACACACGCACACGCACACACACTTACACCCACCCACCCACACACACACAGACCCAACACCCACACACACACATACACAAACCTTATTCCACACATTACATAGAATTACAATGACAGCACAAAACCAAACAAAAAACAACAAAAAACCGAGTAGTCTTTTTCTTTTGCGTTGAGGGATAGCAAGAAAACAAAAACATAAAAAAGAAGAAGAAAAAGAAAAAAAACAAGCATAAATAATAATGGTGTAATAGAAAGGAGGTGAAGGAGAGGAATGAAGGTCCAGAATATTGGTATTAAACGACGTGTGATTTGGAAATATGAAAAAGAAAACGCAGCTATGGAATGAAGGATGAAAACAAACACCAGCATACGACCGAGGAATTAACATGGAACTCAAGAAAACGGGAATATAAGGATGAACGAATGGCTCAGAAATACACCAATATGAATGAGTCAAGAGGAAAACACGAAGAGAGAGAGAGAGGGATGGAGAGAGGGAGAAGAAGGCTGCGAGTGAGGAGTAGAGAGAGAAGGATGTTACATAGTTGCCCGGGTGACAGGGTGGCAGGGATGTAAATAGGGCTCCCGATGGCTATGTCAGAGCTTTAGAAAACTTCCCGCGAGTGGCAGGGATTGATGTGAGGTCTAGGAAGGGGGAGATAAAGACTAATAGAAAGGAGGAGGGCGGAGAAGTTTGGGGAAGTTTTACAGATGAAGGTTGACAGTCGAATTATTAAAGGCGGGGAGGGTGAGGGTGAGAGAGTGAAGGAGTGATGAAAAGCGTGACGTGCAGAGATGGACAGGGGAAGGGGAGTGTGTGTGTGTGTGTGTGTGTGTGTGTGTGTGTGTGTGTGTGTGTGTGTGTGTTTGAGTGCGTGTATGTGTGTGAACGAGAGTAAGGGGCTTTAAATATTTTCGGAGTAATCCCTTAAAAATCACGTATAAACCAGGCGATACACGTTACTATCCATCCCACGTGAACTGAATACAAATGACCGATATGATACTATGAAATATTACGGTATACAGAAAGATATATTTCCCTTGACACTTCCTTCCTACGGTTGACATATTGAGGTAGAAACACAAATACACAAAACACGAACACAAACACTACCAATAACGCAATACAGAACACTTCATCAAAATATAACGCAACAGATATATAGTCTCCCCTTCCTTCCTACGGTGACACATTGAAACAGCAAACTCGAAAAACAAAAGAGGAACGGAAACACTACCAATAAGGCAACACAGAGCACTTCATCAAAATATTACGGAACAGATAAACATTTTCCCCTTCCTTCTTACGTTGACACATTGAAATAGCAGACTCGAAAATCAAAAGGGGAACGCAAACACTATCAATAAGGCAACACATAACAATCAAAACACAAGGAAACAAGCTCACATACACACAGACACACGCACGCTAAACGACTACATAGCGCCTTGCCAACGTGAGATCAAGAAGTTGTCGGCAGAAGTAAGGTTTGGAAGTTATTAAACATTCACACGAAACTTTTGGGCCCCCGGAGTAAAGGATCTAACAGGTGTTGCAAGCGGAATGAGCCAATCAGTCACGTGTTGAGAAAGGTACGAATAAGCTCTTGAGTTTGAGGGAATGAAGAAATAATCCTTTAGACCTTGTAAGAAAAATATAGGATGCTGAGTTTCAGGAAATGGAACAATAAGACTCTATACCTTGTAACAGAAATATATGATCTCAAGTTTAAGGGAAATAAAATGAGAATGATCTAGACCTCGTAACAATTGAACAAAGGAAAATAATTAATGCAAAACCTAAACTATCACGACAAAAGGTAGGAATAAAGTCTGAAGTTTAGGGAAAATAAAGAAAAATGAGAAATGTCTAAACCTTGCAACAGAATCATATATACAAAAAAAAAATGCTAACTCTTGACTCTTAAAATCGAAGTTAAGAATAAGGTCTCAAGTTTAACGGAAATAAAATAAAAAATACCTTAGAAACTGTAATGGAAACAAACAAAAAAAAATATACGACAATTCTAAACTTTCACGAATCATGGAAAAAAAATTAAAAATACCTTAGAAACTGTAACGGAAACAAACAAAAAAAATATACGCCAATTCTAAACTTTCACGAATCATGGAAAAAAAAAAAATACCTTAGAAACTGTAACGGAAACAAAAAAAAATATACGACAATTCTAAACTTTCACGAATCATGGGAAAAAAATTAAAAATACCGTAGAAACTGTAACGGAAACAAACAAAAAAAAAAAATATACGCCAATTCTAAACTTTCACGAATCATGGAAAAAAAATAAAAAATACCTTAGAAACTGTAATGGAAACAAACAAAAAAAAATATACGACAATTCTAGACTTTCACGAATCATGGAAAAAAATAAAAATACCTTAGAAACTGTAATGAAACAAACAAAAAAATATACGACAATTCTAAACTTTCACGAATCATGGAAAAAAAATAAAAAATACCTTAGAAACTGTAATGGAAACAAACAAAAAAAAATATACGACAATTCTAGACTTTCACGAATCATGGAAAAAAATAAAAATACCTTAGAAACTGTAATGAAACAAACAAAAAAATATACGACAATTCTAAACTTTCACGAATCATGGAAAAAAATAAAAATACCTTAGAAACTGTAATGGAAACAAACAAAAAAAAATATACGACAATTCTAAACTTTCACGAATCATGGAAAAAAAATAAAAAATACCTTAGAAACTGTAATGGAAACAAACAAAAAAAAAATATACGACAATTCTAGACTTTCACGAATCATGGAAAAAAAATAAAAAATACCTTAGAAACTGTAATGGAAACAAACAAAAAAAAATATACGACAATTCTAAACTTTCACGAATCATGGAAAAAAAATAAAAAATACCTTAGAAACTGTAATGGAAACAAACAAAAAAAAATATACGACAATTCTAAACTTTCACGAATCATGGAAAAAAAATTAAAAATACCTTAGAAACTGTAACGGAAACAAGCAAAAAAAAAAATATACGACAATTCTAAACTTTCACGAATCATGGAAAAAAAATAAAAATCAAATCCATGGAGAGAGGAAAGAGTGTAAAAATATCTTGATCCATTTGGGGAAGCAATACCATTTTACTCGAGGTATGAAAATTGAAAACAAAGAAAATGAATATCACAAGAGCTTCCGCGAATGTGTTAGAGATGAAAAAGAAGAGATTAATGCTGACCTGCGGCGATAATACTTCTGTGTCCGGAATTTAAAACGACATGAAAGAGTGACAGACAGATGGACAGACAGACACTGACAAAGGAGACCAAGATCAAAAGAAACAAAGAGACACAGATTAACACGCACACAAGCACACGCACGCACACATACACCCACCCACCCACCCACACACTCACACACACCCCACACCCACACACACACACATACACAAACCTTATTCCACACATTACATAGAATTACAATGACGATACAAAACCAAACAAGAAAAAAACACCGTGAAATCTTTTTCTTTGCGTTAAGGGATAGCAAGAAAAAAACATAAAACAGAAAAGCAAGCATAAAACATCGCATTAAAAGTAACACACACACACACACACACACACACACACACACACACACACACACACACACACACACACACACACATATATACACTCTCCCTTCCCCCCCACACACAAACACAGCCCTCTTCCCCGCCTCCCTCCCCCCCCACACACAAACACAGCCCTCTACCCCCCCCCCTCCCTCCCTCACATACGTAACTAGCCTTTACTTCACGTCACACCTGCAGAAGGTCACCTGAGATTGATGCTCCGCGAACCTCTCAGCCATATTACCTGTGTGCACCTGTGAGCAACCCGAGGTGAGCACAAAAAGGTCACGGTAACTTCACTTTAACACCGCAACCCCGAGGGACCCTTTATTGTGGAGTATTTTTAGGTGCGAGACAAAGGAGTGAGTGTTGGCCTCTTTCTGAAATCCTCCCGCACCCTTTCTTCTCCCTCTCCCTCTCTCTCCCGCTCCCTCTCCTTCTCGCTCTCTCTCTCTCCCATTCCCTCTTTTTCTCCCTCTCTCTCTCTCTCTCCCATTCCCTCTCCTTTTCCCTCTTTCTCTCTCTCTCCCTTTCTCTCTGAAATCCTCTCGCACATTTCTCTTTCTGTCTCCCTCTCTCTCCCGTTTCCTCTCCTTCTCGTTCTCTCTCTCTTCCATTCCCTCTTCTCTCTCTCTCTCTCTCTGAAATCCTCTCGCACCCTTTCTTTTCTGTCTCCTTCTCCTCCCGTTCCCTCTCCTTGCTCTCTCTCTCCCACTCCCTCTCTCTCTCCCCCTCTCTCTCTAATCAATTAATGGCACTACGCATTAACTCTCTACCCCAGGCCATTAAGTAGACATCTGCATATTACAATCCACGACTTTTCGTTCGTTTCTTATTTCTTTTTATCCAGAGTAATGACCCCGAAAGCGTTCTTGAACTGTTACCACACTTTTCAATACTTTCTTTCCCTCTTTCTCCCTCTCCCTCTCTCCCTCTCTCTCTCTCTCTCTCCGCTGGGTACGCGAGAAACGTCAAGGAGGTGAGTAAATCAAACGACAGATCTCAGGAAATCGAAGCACAGATGTGGAAGAGAAGAGGAGGAGGAGGAGGTGTGTGGAGGAGGAGTGAGTGAAGAAAATATGGAGGAGGAGGAGAAATGGAGAGAGGAGGAAAGTTGAGATATGGATTAGAAGAGGAGGAATGGATATAGAAGGTATGCAAGAGGAATGGAGGAGGAAAGCTTAGATGTGGAGGAGAGGTAAAGGAGTGGCTGAGGAAGGAACGGAGGAGAAGAAAAGGGTTACACAAGATGAGATGCAGAGGAGAGGTGACAGAAGTAACGGAGATACTGAGGAGATGTAAAGAAAAGTGGAACGTATAAAAATGTACAGAGGAGGGGAAGACAGGGTGGAGATGAAAAAGAGGTTTGGAAGAGATACAAGGAAGGATTGGAAAGGCTAAAGAGTTATGGAGGAGGATCGGAGATTATTCCTTCCCTTCTTCCTTCCTTCCTTCCTTCCTTTCTTTCTTTCTTCCTTTCTTCTTTCCTTCCTATCTTGTTCCCTCTCCATACGTTCCTTCTACTTTCTTTTCCATACTTTTCAACAGCTTAATAAGAACGTAAGGAGTCTGCAAGAGCCCGGTTGCCAATAAAACCAATACAAGTAACAAGAATGATACAAGAAAAGGTCATGTATTACCCCACTCCCTCCCCCTCTTACCACCCCCGAAGAACGAGAATGATACAAGAAAAGGTCATGTATTACCCCCCTCCCTCCCCCTCTTACCACCCCCGAAGAACGAGAATGATACAAGAAAAGGTCATGTATTAGCCCCCTCCCTCCCCTTCTTACCACCCCGAAGAATGAGAATGATAGAAGAAAAGGTTATGTATTACCCCCCTCCCTCTCCCTCTGACCCTTCCCCCCCCGAAGAACGAGAATGATACAAGTAAACGCCATGCAGCATTCCCCTTCCCCCCTCCTTCCTCCCCTCCCCCCCCCCCTCCCCCAGAAGGAAGCGTCGTCACCGTGCATAACAAACAACCTTCGGCGGGAGGGAAAGATACGCGGGAAAGAACGTGTCCGGGAAACAGGAATAAACTCTTCCCGCCTCTTCCGGAAGGTAATATCCCTCACTTTCCTCCCTTCTTCCTCCTCCTCCTCCTCCTCCCGTCCAGTCCCTCCAGGCGTTTCCACGGAGTCTAAAAGAGAGAGAGAGAAGGAAAAGGAGGAAACATGGAAACATGGACTAGCAGGCAGCAGAAAGCCTGTTGGCTCTTTACTAGGCTGCCTGCGTTCAGTGATTCAATCAATCCGTTTGCCATAGGAGTGGCTTGCAGGGAAGGATTAAAGCACTTGTGTACCTACTCTTGGGAACGTTCAGTTCACTCCCGATGCAGCAAAGTGGCGATCAATGCGTTTCTTGAAGGAGTTGATGGTCTCTGCGCTAACCACTTCAGCAGGAAGGCTGTTCCAGTGGCGAACAACTCTGTTCGAGAAATAACTCCTGCCGATGTCGGTATTGCATCGCCTTGCTTGAATTGTTTTTCCGTTGTTTCTTGTTCTCAGGTTGGATTGTAGCGTGAAGAGTTTGGAGTGATCAACGTTGCTGAGCTTGTTCAGGTACTTAAAGACTTGTATCATGTCTCCCCGCAGGCGTCTCTTTTCCAACGTGAAGAGGTTGAGTCGCTCGAGTCGCTCTTCATAGGGCTTCGTCCTCAGTGATGGTATCATCTTCGTGGCGCGGCGCTGTACTCTCTCAAGTAATTCAATGTCTTTCCTGTAATTAGGAGACCAGAATTGCACGGCGTATTCCAGGTGGGGCCTTACCAGCGAATTGTACAAGGATAACATAACTCCCGGCGTCTTGTATTCGAAGTTCCTCGATATGAACCCAAGCATTGTATTGGCTTTCTTACAGGCGGACTTGCAGTGTTTTATTTGTTTCAAGTCACTGCTGATGGTGACCCCGAGGTCTCTTTCCTCTTGCACAACATGTAGTGGTTCGCCACCCATGTGGTATGTGTGGTTGCTGTTTCTGGATCCGATATGCATTACTTTACATTTGGCAGTGTTGAAGGACATCTGCCATTTTTCTGACCACCGAGTGATCTGGTCCAGGTCTCTCTGGATAATTTCGCAGTCTGCCGTTGTGAGTGCCTTCCACCCACCTTTGTGTCGTCGGCAAATTTTGAAAGATTGGATTTCAATCCTAGTTCTAGGTCGTTGATATATATGATGAAAAGTATGGGTCCCAGCACTGACCCCTGTGGCACTCCACTTGTGACCGGGAGCCACTCGGAGGCCTGTCCGTTGAGTATAACTCGTTGTTTTCTTCCAGTGAGCCAGTCCTTGATCCACGCTGTCAGATTGCCGCCTAATCCCGCCGACTTGAGTTTCTTGAGTAGTCTTTCGTGTGGCACTTTGTCAAAGGCTTTCTGAAAGTCTAGATATATAACATCGCTGGGGATATGATTATCCCAGTTTTCATAGATACCTTGGAAGAAGTCCAATAAATTGGTTAAGCATGAGCGCTTGTTCCTGAAACCGTGCTGAGCATCGGAAATGATGTTGTTGTCTTCAAGGAACCTAACGAGTTTGTCTCTGATGATCTTCTCGAGGATTTTTCCCGCCACAGAGGTCAGGCTGATTGGTCTGTAGTTTAGGGCCACACTTTTGTCTCCCTTTTTGTAGATCGGAGTTATATTCGCTTGTTTCCAGTCTTTTGGGACTTTGTTTTGTTGTAGTGACAGATTGTAGATGGCGGTGAGTGGCTTGAGGATTTGCTGCTTGAGTTCCTTGAGCAGCCTGGGTGACAAGTCGTCGGGTCCGGTGGACTTGTTTGTCTCGAGTTTGTCTAGGTACTTCTTCACATCCCGTTCTTCGATTGTGCCAATTTCTAGGGGAGTTATTCCCATCGGTGGGGTAGGGCTCTCGGGTACGGACTGGGTATTCTCGACCGTGAACACAGACGCGAAGTTTCTGTTTAGGATTTCGACCATTTGTCTACTGTCCTGTGTTAGTACGTCACTTTCATCTTTTAAGGGACCGATATTGCTTTTTGTCTTCTTTTTGGTTCTTATATACGTGGAGAACTTTTTCGGGTTGGACTTGGCTTCGCGTGCAATTTGCTTTTCATAGTCGCGTTTACGCTGGCGAATGAGTGTTCTGCAGAGGGACTAAGAGGAGGAAATAAAGAAAGGGATACAGAGAGAGAGAGAAGACTCGTCGTTGCCTGAAGAATATTTTAAAGGAATTTATTTTTACAGTGAAAACAAGTGTTCACAACACACACACACACACACACACACACACACACACACACACACACACACACACACACACACACACACACACACACACACACACACACACACACACACACACACACACACACACACACACACACACACACACACACACACACACACACACACACACACACACACACACACACACACACACACACACACACACACACACACACATACACAGAGAACACATTTTTTTAAGGAGAGAAAACAAAAGCCCGTAAAAATCTCGAGAAAGTGACATTTTATGGAGTCTTCCTTCCTTCCCTCCTTCCTTCCTTCCTTCCTTCCTTCCCTCCTTCCTTACTTCCTTCCTTCCTATTTTGTTTCCTCTCCATACGTTTCTTCTACCTTCTTTTCCATACTTTTTCAGCAGCTTAATCGATCCCATATTTTCCTTCCCTCTTCCTCCTCCTTGCTTTCCTTTCTTTTTCCTTCCTTTCTCAATTCCTACTTTCTTTATTTATTTCCTTCCCCCTCGTTCCTTTCTGTTTCTTCTCCATCATTTCCTTATCCTTTCCTTCTCTCATTCATTCTTTACCCTACTTTTCAACAGTATTTTCTTTCCGATTTTTTTCTTCCTCCTCCTTTCTCTCCTTTCTGCCTTCCTTTCTACTTTTTTTCCTTCGTACTCCCTCTTTCCTTCCCATATCATTACCTATCCTTCCCTGTCTTCTTCCTTATCTTCCCTAGTTCATATTCTTTTCTTTAATACTTTCTTACTCTTCCGCTTCCATTCTCTCCTTTCTTCCCTCCTTCCCTCCTTCTCTCCTCAGGCAAGTGTCTCGTGTGAGTCAGTCGGCGAGGCGATATAAACCTAAGGTGCTTCATTTCCTCCGATATTAAAACTTACTCATCCGGGGAGCATCCATCCTCCTCCTCCTCCTCCTCCTCGTCCTTCTTCATCCCGTCTTCTTATCCTCACTCTTCCCTCCTCCTCCTCCTCCTCCTCCCTCTTTGGCTTCTTCATTCCGCTTCTTTATCCCTTCTCCTTCTCTTCCTTCTTTTCTTCTTTCTCATTTTTTTTATCTAATAGTTTAATTTTTTTTGTTTTATCTTTCGCTCTGTCTTTCCATGTTCTTATTTTTTTCTCTTTCGTTCATTTGTTTTCATTTTTTGTCATTCCCCTCCTTCATTTTTTCCATCCTCCTCCTCCTCCTCCTTCGTAGCACTCTTTATTCCTTCCTCCACATTTTTATTATCACATTTTATCCACCCTTGCTTCATTTTTTCTTCTTTCTCCTCTTCTCCCTTCTGTGTTTATACCTCCTTCTTTCTTCCAGCATCTTCTCACTCCTCTTCCCTCGTCCTTCATCCCTTCTTCGCATCTATACCCAATCTCTCCTCCTCCTCCTCCTCCTCCTCCTCCTCTTCTTCGGTCGTAAACGCTTTCTAACCTTTAAAACTTTTTAGCGGTGAGGAGAATGGCGGAGGAAGAAGGAAAGAAGAGAAGAATAGGAGAGGCGCACGAGGAGAGGAGAGGAGAGGAGAGGAGAGGAGAGGAGAGGAAGGGAGAGGAGGAGGAGGGGAGGGCAGGAGAGAGAAAATGGGCCAAGATTCAAATGACAGTGAGGGGAAAATAACGAGAAACAACACACACACACACACACACACACACACACACACACACAGGGAGGGAAGGACAGGGAAGGGGACGGATTGACATGAACTGGAATGAGGAAAAAGAGAAAAGCAGGGAGGGAAAGAGGGAGAGGATGGAAAAGGAGAGGAAGGGACGATAAATGGGAGATGAAAGAAAAAGGGAAAGAGAATGGAAAGGAAGGGGAAAATGAGGAGAGGAGAAGAAATGAGTGAAAAGTAACAAGAGAAATGGATGAGAAATGAGGAAAAAAGGGGGAGGAAGATAAAGGAAAGGGAAAGAAAAAGGGCAATAAGGAGAAAAAAAAAAGAGGTTAAAATGGACAAGAGAGAGGGAAAGGAAGGAAGAGGGAGGAAAGGAAAAGAGAGACGGGAGAAGAGAGAGGAGAGAAAGAGGGGTAGGAAGAGAAAGGGGAAGGGGAGGGGACATTCATTAATGGTTTGGTTGACATTGGCAGAAGAGAAGGAGAGGAAGAAGAGGGAGAGGATGGTAAAGATGAGGAAGAGGAGGAAGGAAAGGTAAAGCGACAAAAAGGAAAGAGGAATGCATAGGCTGATACTGAAAGAGAAGAGAGAGAAGGAGAATAAGGGAAAGAAGTGGAAAAAAAAGGAAGGGCGAGGGAAAGGAGCGGGTGACTGCCAGAAATAATTGCAGTATTTTCATCCCCCGCCCCGCCCCTTCCGAGTCAACACCCCCAACGGCGGAGGCTTCAGTTCCTCTTTACTCATACATTAACAAGGTTTGCGAGGTGGCGGGTCTTAGGGGGGGGGTGTCCTTTGAGGCTTGATTTGATAGGTTTCAATAGGATGGTACTTTTTTTTTTTTTCGAAGTAGAATGATGACAATACTGACTGGTTGTAAAAGTGGTAGTGGTGAGAGTAGTAGTAATAGTAGTAGTAGTAGTAGTAGTAGTAGTAGTAGTGATAATGATAGTCGTAGTAGTAGTAGTAGGTAACTAATAATAAAAAATACTAATACTGCTACTACTGACAATAATAATAATAATAATAATAATAATAATAATAATAATAATAATAATAGTAACAATAATAATGGCATCAACAACAATGACAACCCATGAATAACTAACAATACCAAACAGGCGGGAAAAAAAGAGTAGATTTTAAAGCAGGTAGGATGCAACCCGGCCAGGTGTGCGTGAGCGTGCGCGTGCGTGTGCGTGTGCGTGTGTGTGAGTGTGTGTGTGTGTGTGTGTGTGTCTGTGTGTGTGTGTGTGTGTATTGCAGATGCAGACAACAGTTAGGCCGACCTCAGCTTACCACAACACAGCTAAAAGAAATATTCAAAATTCCACAAAAAAAAAAAAAACAATAACGGTGGACTCAAAAAAAAAATCATCCACCCAAAAATCCACAAGCAATTACACCTTTTAATATTCACCTGAGAAATAGGATAGTACAGGTAAACATTGTTCCTACGATTCTCTAACCAGGAATACTACACACACACAAACACAAACACACACACACACGTGAGATGAAATAAACATGTAATAAAAGTGAAAGCAATACAGGTGACGAGATTGCTCATGAGGAAGGGAGGGGAAAGGGAGTCACGAGGAACCACGAAGTCACCTTACAAACGAACACACACAAACACTCATACGGTGAACATAACACAGGTAAGCTCCCCCACGTCACACCACTGCCAGGTAAGCTCATAAAGGTGACACACGAGCCACTTATGACGATGAGAAACCAAGGCAAAGCAGGTTTAATAAATATGCAAATGAGATAAAAAGAGGAACGGAGAGTACGCCATGTGTGAGGGCTGGAAGAGGAGGAGGAGGAGGAGGAGGAGGAGGAGGAGAAAAAGAGAGAAGAAAAAGTGGGATGAAGAGGCCTAGTCTGGGAATACCTTTTATGCGGTTCAGTGCCTCCTCCTCCTACTCCTCCTCCTCCTCTCTCCTTAGTGCCAGCTGTTGTGCCTCAGTTCAGGGATGCCTAGTAGCCCTTCCTACCTCCTCCACCACCTCTTCCTCCTCCTCCTCCTCCTCCTCCTCCTCCTCCTCCTCCTCCTCCTCCTCCTCCTCCTCCTCCTCCTCCGCAATACTACGAATCCCCAGAAAATCCTCAGTGATCTATGTTGTGTATTTACTATTATTTTTTTTATTATTGTTGTTGTTGCTGTTGTCCTGTTATCGCCCGTGTTTGTTTGCTTTGGTTGTGTTTGTATGTTTGTATGTTTGTTTTGTTGACGTGTTTTGATGTGAGTAATTAGCGGGGATGTAATGTTGTAGAGGGGAATGTATTTGTTTGTTGTTGTTTTCTATTGATTTTTATTTTGAGAGGGGGATCATTCTCTTTGTCTTTGTATGTATCTATTTTATCTATTCATTTATTTATCCATCTATTTATCTATCTTTATCTGTTTCCTTGTCCCAATCTCATCTCCTTTTCCCTTCTTCATTTCCTCTTTCATCCATACTCTCTTATTTCCTTCTTCAGCTTCTTGCATCTCATCTAAATCTCCCCGCATTCACCTCTCTCCTCCTCCTCCTCCTCCTCCTCCTCCTCCTCCTCCTCCTCCTCCACAAGACCGTAACTTAGGCAAATTACTCTCCACTCTTCTTTATGCGACCCACAAAGTCTTAGGACACTTCCCTTCCCATTTCCCTTCCTCCTCCTCCTCCTCCTCCTCCCTCCCTTTACCGCTTCCCCCTCTCCCTCTCTTTTTTCCCCTCTTCCCCCTTCCCTTACACTGTTCCCTACCCGTCCCCTCCAATCCCTCCCCTTCCGTCCCCTTGACATCTTCCTCTGACGCTAAGGAGGAAATCAGAGTTTAGAGAGAAAAAATACCGTTTGTCGTTTTACTTTTTCTTTTTTTATATACTTTTCTTCCTAACGTGACCTCAAGACGCCGAGCTTTACGAGAAGGAATAAAAAGGATAAAGAGTTAAGCGTGGGCCTGACGTGAAAGGGGGTTGAGGGAAAGGAGGACTTCATGCTGTAAAGGAGCTAATGGAAGGAGGAGGATGGGACAGAAATAAACTCAAAATATCATACCACAAATAAAAAGGTAGATATGACAGGGAAGGTAAAGGTGAAGGTAAGGTGTGATAAAATAAATTATTTAGAAAAGACAGAATATGGGAAGGACAGGGGAAGGTAATACACAAGCAGGGCAGAACGATGGAATATAATGTAATGTTTCTGGTATACGATACTGACTACGCGTGGCCGTAGTGCTCATCTTCGTCTCATTGTCCCTTAGTCCGTATTTTTAAACGTATTGACCCCTCCGTTTGCCCGTTTGAAAAGCCTCTCATGGAAGTCGTTGGGATTCTCATGGGCTGTTTTGTGATCCTAAGATAGAATAGGTGATTGGTAGATGGATGGATACATAGGAGATATGGAGGGACTGAGAGCAGAAGAAATGAAGAATAATAGAGGGGTGAAGGAAGCCTGATTTGTATGTCGTTTGTGTAAGAGGAGATGCTTAAATTGATTGGTGTGTGGGAGTAAGAGATGGATAAATGAAGAATGTAAGGCTGACTAAGGAGAGATAAGAAAGATATGTTTTTACACGGCCTCTGCTCCTTGAACGGGGAAAGTCAGTCAACCATGAGAGCCCGGTTAGTCTTCGCTGTGGCCTTGGGAAATAATAATAAAGGGAGCTCGGTACGTGTAATAAAATGGACACTTAAGCTACAAAGAACACCTGAAAGAATGTACTGATTGATTATTGGGGCGTTTGTCTTGGCGCCGCAACTTCAAGGTCATGTGGCGCTGAATAAAATATTAGATACACTATTTTTTTAAATTATACCAAACATTATTTAATTAAAAAGGGTAAAAGAATTAATTATATTGTAAAAGTATATAAAATTGGTTAAGAATTAGAATTGTGATATAAAACAACACTAATGAAACTATATAAAACCGCTTAAAATTAAAAACGTAATAAAAACAACACTAATAAAACAATATAAAACAAGTTAGAATGAAAGAATGTAAATAAAGAGCAACCGAAAGGCTAAAAAAAGGATTCAGGGATGTCAAAAAGAAAATGGAAGGAATGAGAGATGTAAAATATTATCGATGGTATGAAAAAGGTAATACGAGCAGGTGCTGAGGTAATATCAGGAGCACCTGGATATTAATACTGAAGAGGAGGAGGAAGAAGAGAAATATGGGACGCTAGTAAGGGCTATACGAGGAAACCGTTTATCTTTATTGCTCTTTTATTACAAGTTTCCCGTCGGTGTGTTATGCAGAAATACGTTTTTAGACAGGGAAGCCAGGACAGACACCCAAAATAGACATAAATAGCACATAGCACCCCAAAACAAGCTAGGAAACAATACAACAAACGGACAATGAGACCTGAAACAGTCCCGCCCCCTTAAAAAAAAAGACAGACAACTTAAGATAAAAAGAAGGAAAGGTGTTTTTTTAGAAAGGGTGGCCAAATTACAGACCTAAAAAAAAAAGTCGAAAACAGTCCAAAACAAGCTACGAAATAAGAGAATAAAAAGAACAATGAGTAGCCCTAAACAGCAACCCTAAACTATATTAAAGACAGGCAATTCAGGATAAAAAGAGGATAGAAACAGGTCGCAGCATACTGTAAAGAAAACAAAAGGTGATGTCGGAACGGAAATGTCAAAGGTAGCAAAAACTTTAGAAGAAAAAGAAAAAAGAAAAGGGAAAAGGAAAAATACGCAATGGCAGACAAAGCTAACCAATATATTTTCTTTTTCCATCGGCCACACGGGAAAAAATATAGATGGAAAAAAGCACACAAAAGAAATATAAGAAAAATAATATAATAGACCGGTGAAGCTAACAATCTGGTGACTAATTTTTTTTCCCTTCTTTCTTTCCACTAATATCAAGATGAAAACTGCGGAAAAAATACTAAACACGACAGAGAAAACAGAAAAAAATGAAACAACGGACAAGAAAAAAGTAAGCTAATCGATACTCCTTTTCTTCCTTTCTTCCTTTCACAAACTTTTTCCTTTCCACTAAACTCGAGGAAAAAGTATTGACCCAGACACGAAAAATCCTTGACCTCGCCTATTAGTCCCCTGCCCTCCCCTCCCCTTCCCATCTACCCTTTCCCCCTCCTCCTCCTCCTTCTCCACCCTCCTCCAGGCCTGACCCCATCCTTCACTCCCTAACCTAATCCTCAAAAGAGTGGCCCCGTCCCTCATCCTTCACCCCCCTCCCCAATCCCTTTCCCACGGTGACCCTATCCCTCATTTTCCACTAACCCTTCCTCTCTTCCCCCCCCCCCCCCTTTCTCCTTCCAATCCTCCTTCCTCTTTCCCCATCTCTCTCTCTTTCCTACCTCCCTTCCCTCCTTGTCTCCTCCCTGACTCCTCCCTCCCTCACGTTCTCTCCACCTAATATATCTCTCTCCAGTTACCTTTCCATCTTGTCTCCCTTTCCTTCACTTCTCTCCTCCATCTCTTCGTTCCCCTCTTACTTCCTTTTCCTACCTTTTTTATCTCCTCACTTCCTTTCTTTACCTACGCTTCCTCCGCCTCTTCCTCCTCCTTACCTACACTTACAAATACTTACGTCACTTTCTTCAAACTCTCCCTCTCTCCATCCCTTCTGAACGTCCCCCCCGCCCCACTAGTGACCTTCCTCCCTCTCCCCCTCCCTTCTGAACGCCTCTCCGCCACCTATGCATCAGGATGACCCATAATTCTAAGCAGAGACACACGAAGGACGGAGATGGGAACTTATGGGGCAGAGGAAGGTGGTGGAATTAAGGAGAGGAAGGAAAGGCGAGTCAAGGGGAAAAAGGAATGGAAAAAATGATGATGGGAGGTGAGAGAGCGTGTAAGAGAAGGAAGGAAAGAGAAAAAGAGGGAGTTACTGGAGAAGGAAGGAAGGAAGGAGAAGGAAGGAAGAGTGTGAAGTTATGGAAAGGAAGGAGAGACATGATGAAAAAGTGAGGAAATCTAAAAAAAATGAAAAGTAGGAGTAGAAGGAGAAAAAAGGGCGTGAAAATTATGGAAAGGAAGGAAGAGAGAGATAAGAAGGAAAAATAAACGTCACAAAACAACACAAAACCAAATATATAAGAATGGAAGAGGCAAAGAAAAGAAGAATTAAACAAACTAAAGCAAAAAAAAACAGAAAAAAACTCGAAAATAGTAAAAAACAGAGAGAGAGAGAGAGAGAGAGAGAGACAGAGAGAGAGAGAGAGAGAGAGAGACAACAAGTAGGGAGGTAAGTGGAAGAACATTAATTTTCCTTCCAAACTGTTTGTTGAACAACCCACACTCTTTCCTCCTCCTCCTCTTCTTTTTTCCTACACATCCATCTGCTCTTCCCCCTTTCCCTTCGTCAACAACCACTCTAATCTGGGTACTAAAAAGAGAGAGAGAGAGAGAGAGAGAGAGAGAGAGAGAGAGAGGGAAGGATGGGGAAGGGAGGGAGGTGGGGAAGAAGGAGGAAGAGGAAGGAGAAAAAGGGGGATGAAGAATGACTGGGAGGATGATGAGAGATATGTGTAGAGGGATGAAAGAGTACTATAATTGCCTCTTTTATTTACGAGTGTGATAGAGATGGGGACGAGAAGATGAAGGAGGAGAGAGGAAAAGAATGATGGAGAGAAAGAATGCAGGAAGCTGTGACAGAGAAGAGGCGAAGAAAGAGGAAAAGACGAAAATGAGAAGATACAATGGAGGCTGAGGAATAGATATAAAAATAGAAAAGAGAAGACAGAGAGACAAAGGAAAAAAAAAGAATGAAGAAGAGAGTGGATAAAATTAAGCGGAATACAAAGAGAGAAGAAAAGATGTAGAAGGAAGAGTTGGAGGTGAGGAAGGTGGAGGAAGAGATGAGACAGAAAGAGAAAGGAAGGAAAGAAGAAAAACAGGGAAGAAAATTGATGACTATGAGGGAAAAGAAAACAGACTTAAGACAGGAAAGAATAGAAGGAGGAGGGGAGGAGGGGAGTTGGTGAGGTAATGGGAGAGGTGTGAACGACAGGTAAATACGAGGATAAATGAGCAGAAAGGTGTGAATTAGGTGGTGAAAAAGAGGGAAGGAAGAAAGGAGGGTGGAGGGGAGGGAAGGGAAGGGAAGTATTCATGGAAGCGAGACAGAAAGAGGGGAGGAAGAACGGTAAAGAAAGAAGAAAATGAAGGTTAAAGAACGCAGAAAAAGGAGAGGGGGGAGAGTGGGGGGAAACGTGAAGAGGAGGAGAAAAAGAAGTATAAGAGAATGGAAAGGAAAAATGAAAGTGGGGAAAGAGAAATAGATATGGGAGAGGAGAAAAAGGGAGAAAAATAAGAGAAGAGAGAGAGAAAAAACTGAAGAAGACGAGGAAAAGAAGTATATGAGAAAGTAAAGGAGAAACGAAAAGGGGAAAAAGGGAAATAGATAAAGGGAAGAAGAGAAAAGGGATAGGAAAATAATGGAGAAACAGTAAAATGAGATAAAAACAGAGTGAAGGAGAGGAGGAGAGAAGTAAAAGAGAAAGAAAAAGAGAAAAAAAAAGAGTTAAGGAAGGAAAATGAGATGAACATAGAAGGATAAAGAAGAAGAGGAAATAAATAAAAGAGAATAGGGGAAAAAGATAGGGGAACAAATAGTTAGAAAGGGGAGAGAGATGAACATAGGAGAATAAGGAGGACAGGAAAGATGAAGGAGAGAAGTGGAAGAGTGGAGAGAAGTGGAGGAGAGGTGGAGGAAACTTTGTGTTGTCGGCATGAACATTCTCTCAGGAGTTAAAGTGATCGGTGGAGGAGAACACGTGGAGGTAACTTCTCTCCACCCCTCCCTCCCTCCCTCCACTCTCCTCACTTCCACATCTCTCCATCTCTTTCTCCACTCCTCTCACACACTATAATTTCCTCTGTGCCCCTCCCCCCCCCCCTCTCTCTCTCTCTCTCTCTCTCTCTCTCTCTCAAGGTCAGAAAAGGGAAAATAAACAGCAGAGAGAGAGAGAGAGAGAGAGAGAGAGAGTAAAGGCAATAACACGATGCAGGAACTTGATGATAGACTGAACCGTGACAGTCTCTCTCTCTCTCTCTCGCTCTCTCTCTCTCTCTCTCTCTCTCTCTCTCTCTCTCTCTTTCGTCTTTCTCTCTCTCTCTTTTCAATCAAGTTATTTCTTCTCATTGCTTCTTTTCTCTTCCTTCCTTCACTCTTTCGTTAAATCAAATCTTTCTTACTCTCTCTTCTTTTCCTTTTCTTTTCCACCCTTAATCTCCCCTTTCCTCCTTAAATCCCATATTTTCTCCACTTTTTCGGATACCACATTAATAAATACTTTCCTCTTCCATTACTCTTTCCTCCTCTCTTTCGTTCCATCCCTCCCTTCATTCTACATTTTTTCTTTTTTTTTCTTTTTTTTTCTCAGTTTACATTTTTTCCTGTTTTTTTTTCCTATTTCATATCGACGTTTTCAACTAAATCACGTAAATAGCCGAGAAGTGAAGATAGAATAAAGTCTCTCTCTCTCTCTCTCTCTCTCTCTCTCTCTCTCTCTCTCTCTCTCTCTCTCTCTCTCTCTCTCTCTTTTAAACAAATTTTTACAAAAAAAAGGAGGCTCAAAATTACACTTTTTAGGTATAATTATTCTAAGAGCCTGTGTATGGGACAAATTGAATTGTCGAATGTTGAAACATTCAAGCATACAAATACAAAATACGAAAAAGTAAAGAAAAATATGTAAAAACATTATGGAATAACGTCAGTTTGTCACTTCATATTTATAATTTATAGCACTAGCGCACTTGGGTGTCCCTCACGCCACCAGTGAGCAGCCAGCTTTACCTGCTGCGTGCTCATGTTCTCCACTTGGGGAGTGGCTGCCGTGAACATGTTCCACAGGCGTGTGGTCCTGGCTGTATATGTGCGCTGGTGCTGCCTGGAGTGTGATCGAGGCACCTCCACGAGCTGGTCACCAGAGAGTGTAGTCCGGGTGAACTTCTGAGCAGCGCGTGGAGGGAGCCTCAAGCTGTTGAGGTGGGGAACCCCCTGCACCTGGGCTTTGTGACACACCACCAGTGCTGAGACATCACGGCGGTGCTCCAGCGATGTCACAGTGGCAGACGACTCCTCCAGGTGCTCGCTGGCCTCCACCAGACGCAGTGCTCGTCGCTGCACTGCGTCGAGCCTCTGCATGTGGGTGGCAGCACTCGCCATCCAGCACAGGGCACCGTACTCCAGATACGGACGTATTTGTGCCTTGAAGAGAGTGAGGATGCCCCGTGGGTCGAGGGATCCCGCTACTCTTCGCAGGGCAGAGACTCGCAGGGAGGCCTGGCGGGCAACAGCTCGGACGTGGAGGTCGAAGCGCAGGCTTTGGTCCACAGTCACTCCCAGGACCTTGATGTGGTCCTGGAGGGGCAGACTCTTGCCTCCAAGACGCAGCTGGCCTGAGACTGCTTGAGAGGCGTCTGGGGACCGTGAGATGACCATGGCCTGCGTCTTCTCCGGGCGAGGTGACCTGCCACTCCTCTCCCACTGCTCCACTAGACTGAGCTGCCTGTTGATCTCCTCGACAGCGCGCTGGCTGTCAGGGCGGCAGTAGGAGCAGGAGAGTGTGCAGTCATCGGCGTACGCTGACACTGCCGATAGCTGCCGGAGGAGATCGTCGATATATGTTCCACAGGATTGGGCCAAGCACGGAACCCTGTGGAACTGAGGCATCACTGGTGAAGGCCTTGATGACTGCCGTTGATCACCACCTGAAGGGTCCTCCCCTGGAGGTAATCCTTGAGCAGCATCAGTAGGGCACCCTGGACACCTTTGGCGCGAAGCTTCTCAATGAACCCCGCGTGCCAAACCCTGTCAAAGGCTCCAGCAATATCCAGGGCTACCACGAGTGTGTCCAGGCCTTCATCCAGTGCGTCTTGCCAATCCTTGGAGAGGAGGAGGAGGAGGTCCGCGGTGGACCGGCCAGGCCTGAAGCCAAACTGTCTATCTGAGAGGAGATGGCTCTCACTCAGATGCTGACAGATGACTGCAGCCACCACACGCTCCAGCACCTTGCCCACCACAGAAACTCTCTCTCGTTTGGCTTCTTTTCGTTTTCTATTTCACATTTTTATTCCCTTACCCTAACTTTCATAGATTTGTTTGTTTTTTAATTCGTAAAGTTAAAATGTTCCAAACAAATCTTCATGTATATATTTTCCGATTTCTTTATATTCCCATTCGGCTATTCTATTTATTTTTATTTTTTTATCCGGATTTTTTATGATTATTTTTATTTATTTTCTTGGTGCTTTTCTTTTGTATTTTCGCGAGTTTTCAGATTAAAAAGAATGTCCGTTTTTTGTTATTTTCCATTTTCTTTCTTTTCCTTCTATCTTTTCCCCGTTTTTTTTTTCGTCCCTCGCTCCAAAATTCATTACTTAAAAAAACAAAGCTGGCGTTTACTTTTATCTTTTACTCTGCCCTTTTTTTATTTCATGTTTCTCTCTCTCTCTCTCTCTCTCTCTCTCTCTCTCTCTCTCTCTCTCTCTCTCTCTCTCTCTCTCTCTCTCTCTCTCTCTCTCTCTCTCTCTCTCTCTCTCTCTCTCTCTCTCTCTCTCTCTCTCTCTCTCTCTCAGTTCTATATTAAAAGCGGTTTTATTTTTATCACCAGACATGTGCTTCGATTTCTCTCTCTCTCTCTCTCTCTCTCTCTCTCTCTCTCTCTCTCTCTCTCTCTCTCTCTCTCTCTCTCTCTCTCTCTCTCTCTCTCTCTCTCTCTCTCTCTCTCTCACACGCACACGCACACACACACACACACACACACACACACACATGCAATAATAAATCCATTTTTTTTATAATCAACTTTTTTTCGTCTACTTAAATACACTCAAATTGACGTTCTTTTAAGCCTTTCAGTGAATCCTACAATCTAACAAAAAACAGTCAATTCACTAATCAAATTAACACCCTCACCACCACCACCACCACCACCACTCTCTCTACCTCCCACTTTCACCCTTCCCTCTCCCTTCCTCTCCCTCAACTAACCTAACATCCTCCTTCCCTTTACTCTCTCCCTCAACTTCTAAGATTCCTCATGCACCCCAGCTCCTCCTCCTACTCCTCCTGCCTAACCCTCCCTTCCTGGCTTTCCCCTCCCTCCCTCCTCCACCCTTCTGCTTGCTTCTCCTCTCCATGCCCTCCAAATCAGTTTCCTCCTCTGTGAATGCCATCCAACCGAAGTTTCCTCTCCCTCCTCCCTTTGTCTTTCTCCCCCTCCTCTCTCCCTCCCTCCCTTCCGACACCTGAACGTGCCTTCCCAACAGTCACCTGGCGCCTCCCTTCAAGAGGTGAGACAATTAGGATTATTAAGTAAATTATTGATGGTAATGCTACTGATATTATTGCCACTGCTAATGCTGCCTCTATTACCACTGTTGTTGCTGCTACTACTACTACTACTACTACCACCACTACTACTACTACTACTACTACTAAAAATAATGACAGAAAACAAGACAGAAACAAAGGCTTACATTGCACTTCCTATTCACTACCGAACAGAAATGCAAAAAGAAAAGCAGTAATACGCACACACTCTCTCTCTCTCTCACACACACACAGACACACACACACACACACACATTATTCCACAAGCATTAAACCAAACATTACAAAAAATTACAATGACGAGTAGTAAAACAAAAAAAACAAGAAAAAACAACACCGAGTACAGTCTTCTACTTCTGTGAAAATATAACAAGCATAAAACCTCGCATTAAAAGTACCTCTCTGCAGCTTTGAAAAAAAAAAAAAAAAAACGCACAAAACAAAACACTCGCTTCTATTATATATACATTTTCTCCCTCTTAAATCCTATTGGCCAAAAAAAAAAAAAAAACGAGAGAGAGAGAAAGGAAAAGATAAAGAAAGCATCACAAACACCGCGTGAAAACAAAACAAACAGAATAAAACAAGAAAACCTTTTATTCGCATTTTGGACATTAGTGTTTTTTCCTTAACGTTCGAGTCACACACACACACACACACACACACACACACACACACACACACACACACACACACACACACACACACACAAGCAGATTTTACCGCTGCCATAAAAGAACAGATATTATGTGTGTGTGTGTGTGTGTGTGTGTGTGTGTGTGTGTGTGTGTGTGTGTGTGTGTCCAAGATAGCCCTTGCATCCTATCACACGACCAGGAAAACAACACAACACACACGACTGGAGGAGAAAAACAAAACACAAACACAAAAAAACAGGAACATAACCATAAAAAAAAACACGAAAGGAAAAAAAACAGGAACACGAGTTGACGCCTTGTTTTATTTTTAAGCTGAACTGCTTTTCTGGGAGTTATGGGAAGGGACGAAACAGAAGGAAGGGAGATGGAAGGGACAAAGAGGACAGGAGGAAGAGATGGAAAAGAATATGGCAAGGGACGAAGAAAGGTGAGGAATGGAAAGGAGAAAGCGGAAAAGAAGAAGGGAGGAAAAAAAGAGCATGGGAACGAAAAAAATACGGAGAAATGAGGAAAGGAGAAAAAGAACAAGAGGAAGAGAAGGAAAGGAGAGTATGGGAAAGAACATAAAAAAGAGATAAGGAAAGAAGAAGGAAAAAAAGAGGAGAGGAAAAATAACAGATGGGAAAGGACGAAAAAGAGGGGCAGTGATGGAAGGGAAAGAGGAAAAGAGGAGGAGTGGGAAAGAAAAGCATAAGAAATGACGTAAAAAGGAGAGAGATGGAAGGGAGAAAAAGAACAGGAGGAGGAGAGAAAATAAAGAGATTGGAAAGGACAAAAAAGCAGAAATTATGGAAAGGGGAAAAGAGGAAAAGAGTAAGAGAGGAAAAAGAGTGGATGAGAAATAACAAAAACTGAAGACGGTTGATGGACGAAAATGGAAAAGAGGAAACGAAGTAGAGTGTGGGAAGGGACAAAAATGGAGGGGAGAGAGAAGGAAGGGAGAGGAAGCAAAAAGGGGAGTGAAGGAGAAGGGAGAGTACCTGGATAATCAAGGATCGTCGTGGGAAGAGTGGAATGGTTAGTGTAATGACGTACAGAACACCTGCTGAGAGGGGAGTCGTGTTAGGCGTCCACCTGATGATGAGGGATGAGAGTACGTGTGTGTGTGTGTGTGTGTGTGTGTGTGTGTGTGTGTGTGTGTGTGTGTGTGTGTGTGTGTGTGTGTGTGTGTGTGTTGAAAAGCTCACACACACACGCCCCCCCCCCTCCCCCCCCCACACACACATCTCAGTGACCACATCCATTTTTCAACTTCGCTAACGTCAAAATCGATTCCAAATTCTGTTCGGTCAGTCTAAGAGGAAGAATAGAAGGAGGAACATGAAGAAGAAAAAGAGGAGAAGGAGGAGGAGAAGGAAGAAGAATAAGTGTGTGAGTGAGTAAATGATGAATATGAGAAACATGAGTTGTAGAAAGAGGAGGAAGACAACAGAAGGAAATGAAGGAGACGGAAGAAGAGGAAGATGAGGAGGTGGTGGAGGAGGAGGAGGAGGAGGAGGAAAACGAGGCAGATAGGGAAGTGCGGAAGTGACCACTCAAGAGGGAGTGGGCGGTGTGATGGAGAGTTGGTAGAGACCGGACGCAGAGGAGGGAGCGAGGAAGGGCGGGAAACGGAGAGAGGGAGGGACGGGCGAGCAGTTACCTGGCCGTCAAGATGTGCAATTGACCGTCACAGAATACACGCAGCAGTGTGTGTGTGTGTGTGTGTGTGTGTGTGTGTGTGTGTGTGTGTGTGTGTGTGTGTGTGTGTGTGTGTGTGTGTGTGTGTGTGTGTGTGTGTGTGTGTGTGTGTTTGTGCCAGGTGTGCAGGTATGTTCGTAAGATGCGGAGGCGGGAGGATGTAACTGTGTATTTCCTGAATCAAAGACATACACACACACACACATCTCCCTTCCTGTCCCTTCCCTTATCATATATTGTTTAGTGTTCGCTGTCCTCATTCCCGTTAGCGTGATGGTTAGGTGTCTGGTGATGGTCTATGGTGATGGTGGTGATTGGATTCGAGGTGGTGGTGGTGGTGAAGACTGCAGTGATGGTGATGGCTATGATGGTGGTGGTGGTGATGGTTGTGAACGTGACTGTCGCTTCGAAATGACAATAATCTCACGTCAAATCGGAAATGGGTTTAGTAATAGCAGCAGCAGCATTACCAATAGTGTCATCGCCATCATCAGCAGCAGGGACGGTTAGAGCAAGGTCAGTGACAGCAAAATCAGAAATCAGACAGAAACGGCAGCACCAGAAATATATCAGAGGCAACAGGAATAAAATAGACAGGTGAAACAGCAACACAAACAGAAACAGCAACAGAAGCAACAGAAACAGCAACAGAAACAGCAGATCCAAGAATATAAATAGCAGGAAAAACAACAATTAATCAGGCAGGTGAAACAGGTGACACTAACGAAGACTCATCCCTACACACACACACACACACACACACACACACACACACACAAACACACCTGACCTCCCCACAGGTAGACCAAGAGTGGCGCTTCAGCTCACCTCACACCTGGCGATTGGCAAACACGTGGCACCCCCTCTCCCCCCCCCACTGCCAGGTGTTGCACTAATGAGGCAGGTAAAGATAAACCTGCTCACGGTGCGTCTTAAGGTGGCGGAATATACTCAGGCTAAAAAATAATTGTTGAAAAGAAAATCTCCTCAGAAAGGATTTAGGTATGACGCGCGCAGTCTTAGGAAAGTGAAGCAAGAAGATGAAACTAAAACTATTATTGTGGAGCCGAAAGTGGAGATAAAACTGAAATGATGACTACACAACAAAAATAATAAAAGATGTTGTAGGTAGTAAAATTTGTAGTCGTTTCCACCCGCAAAAAGTATAAGCTGAGCAAAACTATAAAAACAAAAACAAAAACACGAATAACTAAACGAAAAACACTAAATAAAATCAGTAAATAATGTACTGGGAAAAAAATAATTAACACCAGAAGTCTTTCCAATAACAACCATTCGAGAGAGAGAAACAAATCTAAGAAACAAGACTTATGGGTAAAAAAGGAATATATAAACACCAAAATGATATTCCATTCCTCATTTCAATATTCCTCTCCGTTGCCACCAGCTGTCTCCTCCACCAATAGGAACACCACCTTTCATCCACTTACCCCTCCTCCTCCTCCTGCTCCTCCTCCTCCTCTGTCCTTCCTCCTCCTCCTCCTCCTCCAGCGTTCATATTCATCCCTCCCATTTATCCGGCCTCGCAACGCATGATGGGCCTGATATCTGATGGGGCTTTCATAATGACGGAATATTACTGTGCAGGTTTTCGCCGCGTTAGAGTGAACGGAAGGCTCAGATCCAGCCCAGCGGGGATCCACACGCGCGGCGGAGAGTGAGTGAGTGAAAAGACAGAAATGATATCTTTTTACAGCCGCTTGTGGTGATGTCCTACGCGGGTTGGTGTGATTAGAGAAACTGAAGATAAAAGAAAATTAAGATATGTAGAAAAGTGAGGAGGATAAATGATAAGTAGGAAGAAATGAGAGGCGATAAGAGATGAGAAGTGGGGGGGAAGGGAAACTGAAGAAGATGTAAAGAAAATGAAGATATGTAGAAACGCGAGGAGAGACGAAGAGTAGGAGAAACAACGGGATAGAGAGATAAGAAGTGAGGAGGAAGGGAAGAGAAAAGAGGAGAGAGGAGAAGGAATAATAGGAGTAAATGAAGAAGACGTGAGAATGAGAATGTGGAAAAGAAAGAAGAAAAGATGAGTAGAAGAAGAGGAAAAATGAGATAAGAACTGAGGAAGAAAAGAGAAGAGAATGAGGAGAGGGACAGGAGAGAAGGAAGAAGAGGAGAAAGGAGGGAAGGAAGAAGAAGAGGAAGGAGGAAGCAAGGAGAGGAAACGGAAGGTGTATTCGTCCAGGTGTGAACTTCGCCAGGTAAACAAGAAGAGCACGCGGGCTTGTGTGTTTTATCGGCTTTGGCGTGTGTGTGTGTGTGTGTGTGTGTGTGTGTGTGTGTGTGTGTGTGTGTGTGTGTGTGTGTGTGTGTGTGTGTTTGGGGGAAAGGAAGAGGGGCGTGTTGCGGGATCTGATGGCATGGCAAACACACACACACACACACACACACACACACACACACACACGCACACACACACACACACACACAAACACATACACAAAGTCACTGTCTCTCTCTCTCTCTCTCTCTCTCTCTCTCTCTCTCTCTCTCTCTCTCTCTCTCTCTAATGTAAACAAATCAACAAGCCCTCAACCCAGGAATGAAAGCCCTCGGGTCGGTGAGCGGCGCAAAATTTTTCACCGAACTGTAATTACTTTTGACGGAAAATAAAACTAAAAAAAAAAAAAAAAAGGAACAGAAAAGAAAGAGAAAAAATGCTATCGAAATGTCAAGGATCAAGTGAGAGAGAAAGGGAGGAAGGGAGGGATGGAGAGAAAGGGTCCGGACGAGGGAGGAGGAGGAGGAGGAGAAGGGCCATGACCAGGGTGTGAGTGAGTGTGTGAGTGAAAAAGTGAGCGAGAGAGAGTGAGTGAGAGAGAAAGAGTGGGAGAGGTTGATTGGGGTGTGAGAGAGTGCCATGGAGGAGGAGGTGGAGGAGGTGGAGGTGGAGGAGGAGAGGTGGTGGAGAGTTAGTGGTGGTGTCGGAACCATTTTTTTTCCCTTGGTTTTATTTTGGTGGCGCAGCTCGTTAAAACATGGGTCTGGGCTCGCATATCAACACCATCACCACCTCCACCATCACCACCTCCACCAATGTAACAGCAACACCACTATCGCCACCACCAAGAACAATCAACGCCACCATCACCACCACCACCTCCACCACCTCCACCAATGTAACAGCAACACCACTACACCAAGAACAATCAACACCACCATCACCACCGTCACCATCACCACCATTACAGCAACACCAACGAGAACAATCAATGCCCCCATCACCACCACCATAACACCAACACCATCACCACCACCACCAAGAACAATCAAACGCCACCATCACCACCACCATAACATCAACACCACCACCACCACCACCATAACACCAACACCACCACTACCACCACTACTAAGAACAATCAACGCCACAGTCACCACGATCACAAACACCTGCAAAATCTTATATACAGCCGCCCTTTACTTGATATAGCACTTCATACCCCGTTTTTTTCAATATCCATTTTTTTTCTATATAGTTTTCCTTACTTTCCTTATTTTTACACTGTCTTATTTTCTGTGCCTTTCATATCATAATTTTATCACAACGTTTTCTTTCAATTTCCATTTTTCTTTGTTTTCCTTACTTTCCTTATTACTTTTAACGTTTTTTTCAAATTTTCTGCCGCCTCTCTCCTTTGTCCTCCTTTGTCCTCCTTTGTTAAGTTTCCTCATTTTCTCTTCCTTGTTCGTCTCACCTCACCGACTAACTTTAGACACTGCTTAACATAAACTAATTCAAAAAGCACTCCAATTTATTCCCTTCACACCACCAACACCCACTCAAATCACCACGCAACGCCTTACTCCTGACAAAATAAAAGACGGGAAAACGGACCCAGAAAATGAGGAAGGAGTAAGGAGTAAGGAGAAGGAATACGGGTTAGCAAAGAAATGAAAGAGGAAGGGTTAAGGCGGGCGACTACAGGGTATTTTTCGACGAATATATTTTAAAGGCGATGAGATATGGGATGGAAAAGGAATGGAAGAGGAAGAAAAGAAGAAATGTATGGAAGTGACGAAAAGTTAAATGCATCCTTATTTCTGATAAAAGGAAAACGGGAAAATACGGATGAGGAAAATAGGGGAGGCGTGCAGGGAGATGATGATATATGGATTGAAACAAGGAATGGAAGAGGAAGGAAAGAAGAAAAGTATATAAGTAACGAAAAGTGAAATGCACCCTTACTTCTGACAACAGGAAAACGGAAAAATAAGGATAAGGAAAATAGGGCAGGCGTGTAGGGAGATGATAATATATGGATTGAAACAAGGAATGGAAGAGGAAGGAAGGAAGAGGGATCAAGGAGTGGTGAAACGTGAAATGCCTGGAAATGCTGGAATACAAAAATGTCTGGAAAGGATGAAATACAAAAAGAAAATATGGAGGCGTGTGGGGAGATTATAACATATGAGACGGAAAAGAGGATGGAAAAGGAAGGAAAAAGAAAGGAAATAATAGGAGTGGTGAAAAGTTAAGAATTTGAAGTGGTGGAACGCAAACACTCGCAGTATCACCACCACCACCATCACCACCACCACCACCACCACCTCACCACCACAAACAAAACCACGCAATCCCAATCACAACACCTCAACCACCACTTTCCTCCTCCACCACCACCACCACCACGAAGTAAAAAAATGCAGTGAAAACATATAACAACGACAAAAAAAGTTCCACGTCGCTCCCCTGTGTTTCCTGTTGATTCTGTTCTGTTTGGAGGGGAAACTAAATACTTTTTTTGCATGCATGTATCCGCGATTACGTTTTTTTTCACCCGGTGTGTTCACGGTATTTAAATTTTCTACTCCTGTATGCTGTTGGTTGTGCTCCTGTTGTTGCTGTTGTTGTTGTTGTTGGTGGTGGGGGTAGTCGTGGCAGTAGTGAAAAAATGTAGGAAATGGAAAAACTAATAAAGTCAGGGTTAGAATTAAAAAAAAAATCTGGAGTAGAAAAATTAGAATATGTAAATATAAATAAAAGTTTGAGGGTAAGCAATGATAAAAAAAGATAAAGAATTTAGGATAAGAGAAAATAATTTAAAATATGACGTGCGAGTAAGAAATAAAAAAAATGTTAAAATTCAGGTACGGAAAAAAAATGAAGTGATGAAATGGTTAGGAATAAAAAAAACAGGAAAAAATGGGAAAATAAATAAAAATAAAGAGGGTTAGAAAATAAATAAGGGTACTCGATAGGAAAATTAGGATGAAAAGGGGAAAGCAATTGAAGATGTGTAGTACAAGGGAAGCATGTAGGTAAACGAAGGCAATATAAATGAAAAGTGGGTTAATCTTTTCATTCATTCATTCCATTCATTAGTTAGATCGACGATTCAAGAGCACAGAGACAAAAAATAAACAAGATCTCAGGGTTTAAAAAAAAAGAGGTAAATGATACGAGAGAGAAAGGGAGCTCACCAAAAAGAAACAAAACTTCATAAAAAATACAAATGGAGTTCATCAAAAAGAAAAAAAGTCCTAAAAATACAAATAAGATCGCAGGTCTAGAAAAAAAGAGAAAATGATACGAGAGAGAAAAGGAGCTCACCAAAAAGAAACAAAACTTCATAAAAAATACAAATGGAGTTCATCAAAAAGAAAAAAAGGCCTAAAAATACAAATAAGATCGCAGGTCTAGAAAAAGAGAAAATGATACGAGAGAAAAGGAGCTCACCAAAAGAAACAAAACTTCATAAAAATACAAATGGAGTTCATCAAAAAAAAAAAAGGCCTAAAATACAAATAAGATCCCAGGTCTAGAGAAAGGGAAAGGAGAAAGGAGCTCACCCCCACCCCCAAAAATCGGTTCCTGTATGACGCTCGTTTTTATAAGTAGGAGAGCAAAGCAATGAAAGGCCCACCATTTTTCATTTACGCGGCCTGTTCATTCGCCCGGCCCGACCGATGAGTGTACTATTAGAGGAAAAATGAGGGGAAAAAATATATGATCCCCGTTTAATAACTTCAGGCAAAAGGGTTCATGATGGACCAGACGGTTTTTTTTTTTGTTTGTTTGTTTTTGTTTATTGATTTTACCTGTCCACCACCTGAGCCGATCTCTACCTGCTGTTCCACCTTCATCATTTACCTGTGTTTATTTCACCTGTACAACTATCCACCCGTTACCTATTCCAAGTCTACCACTAATCATTCACCTGTTTATCCCACCTGTATCACTATCTACCTGTTTATTCACCTGTGCTATTATCTACCTGCTGTTTCACCTATACCATTAAATTTCCTATCCACCTGTCAACCTGTAACATTTTCTACCCGTTGCTAAATTTCTAACCGTGTTTTTTTTTTTTTACGGTAAAGAAAGCAACTCATGAGCCAACAGAAAAGATAAGGAAAAAGGTTCGCTATGCCGCTGCACCATAAAGGGGAAAAAAAAGGATTAGTGATTTCTTTAGTTTTTTTTCGTGTATTGCTATTCGTCTTAACTAAATAACTTCTGCGGTTTCTACATAGGGAATAAGGTGCTCATTGAAGTATAAAAATAAAACATTCGCTCATGAAAAAAAAACACAGCCAACAGCGACCACGAGTTTCCGGAACCAGCAATGCAATATGTTGTTTTTTCCTCTTCTTAGTTTTTAACCCTCATCGAATGCATAACTCTCTCTCTCTCTCTCTCTCTCTCTCTCTCTCTCTCTCTCTCTCTCTCTCTCTCTCTCTCTCTCTCTCTCTCTCTCTCTCTCTCTCTCTCTCTCTCTCTCTCTCTCTCTCTCTCTCTCTCTTCATTTCCTCTTCCTCTTCCTCCTCCTCCTCCCTCAAGCACTCATTAGCAAACACAGTAATATATGCATGAGATCACGCTACTAATATACCTTAATGCTAGTAAACACACACACACACACACACACACACACACACACACACACACACACACACACACACACACACACACACAAACTTGATATCTACGTTAAATGGACCAGGAATATATTTTTTTAGACCTCTTACGTAACTTTTTTTTCTTCATTAATCAGCAAAAAAACATAAAAAAATACTATTCACGACGTATTGGGCATAAAACAATAATAATGGTTTAGGAAAATCAACGTGGAGTGAATGAACGCGAAGAGTGAATAGATGAAAAGAAGTGAATGAATTAAATAAAACTGCAGAAACTTGAAAAAAAAAGTTATGCATGAATGGAAATAAAAAAGGAACGAGAAAGAAATAGGACTAAAAAATAAGGGTAAATAAATTAAGGTAAAGGTGGTTAGAGAAATTAATAAGACATGATATGAGAAGAAAAGAATGAAAGAGAAAAAAAAATAAAAAAATGAGTGTGAAGAGAAGAGAAGAAAAAAGGCGGAGGAGAACATGGTCGAAAATCGTATAATAAAGGAATTCCTCAACCTTCAACTTAAGATTATTCAACTTTTTTATTTCTCTATTGCGTCGTCTCGCTCATTCGTTCTTTATTTATCTCCCTCCTCTTTCATTTAATCCATCTCTTGGTGCGTTTTTGTAATTTTCTCTCTCTCTCTCTCTCTCTCTCTCTCTCTCTCTCTCTCTCTCTCTCTCTCTCTCTCTCTCTCTCTCTCTCTCTCTCTCTTCATCATCATCTTTATTCATTTCTTCCTTTCTCTCTACTTTTCCTCCATCCTTCTCTCCGATCATTTCTTCCTCCATCTCTCCCTTCCTCCACTTCACCTTCCTTTCCCTCCCACGGAAAACCACCAGAATGACCACCACTACTCACATCTCTCTCTCTCTCTCTCTCTCTCTCTCTCTCTCTCTCTCTCTCTCTCTCTCTCTCTCTCTCTCTCTCTCTCTCTCTCTCTCTCTCTCTCTCTCTCTCTCTCTCTCTCTCTCTCTCTCTCTCTCTCTCTCTCTCTCTCTCTCTCTCTCTCTCTCTCTCTCTCTCTCTCTCTCTCTCTTTTCCTTCCTTTTCTTTTTCTCCTATCCTATACTTTCTTTCCCTTCTTCCATTTCCTTCCTCATCCCCTCCTTGTCTAACCTGCTCTCTCTCTCTCTCTCTCTCTCTCTCTCTCTCTCTCTCTCTCTCTCTCTCTCTCTCTCTCTCTCTCTCTCTCTCTCTCTCTCTCTCTCTCTCTCTCTCTCTCTCTCTCTCTCTCTCTCTCTCTCTCTCTCTCTCTCTCTCTCTCTCTCTCTCTCTCTCTCTCTCTCTCTCTCTCTCTCTCTCTCCATTTTCCCCTCATACGAATCATCTTATCTACTTTCCCTTTCCCTCCCTTTTCCCTAACCCTCACTCATCTTGCGGTCCTTCCATTTTCATTCAATCTCCATTCCTTCCCTCTTCCCTTCCTTACCTAATCGCATTTTCTCTCCCATTCATCTTCATTTCCATCATCTTACTTTATTTTCCTTTCCCTCCCTTTCCCCTCCCTTCCCAAGCTTACCATCCTTCCTTTTTAATTCACTTCCTTCTCTGTCCCTTTATATGCTCGTCTGCTCCTCATATATTTTCTCTTCGACCATCTCCTCTCTTCACTCCCTCACTTCCTTCATCTATTTATAACCTTTTTTTTTTCACTATATTCCTCTTCTATCCCTTCATATGCTTGTCTTCTCTTTCCTTTTTCTTTCCGTTCCTTTCCCTGATCTTCCTCTCTCTCTCCTTTCTCTCTAATCCTCTCCTATTCCTTCATACACTCGTCTTCTCGTAATCTGCATTCTCCCTTTCAACCCCTCCACTTTCTCTCCATTCCCTAATCAGGTCTTTTTTTCTTTCATTTCCTCTCCTGTCCCATTATATCCACGTCTTCCGGTAATCTATTTTCTCCCTTTCAATCCCTCCACTTTCTCTCCATTCCCTAATCATGTCTTTTTTTCTTTCATTTCCTCTCCTATCCTTTCATATGCACGTCTTTCCCTAATCAATTTTCTTCCTTGCACTCCCTCCCTCTCCCGTCTCCCGTCCCTCAGCCTGTCGAGCGCTAAACAGGGGGAATATGCATTGTCCTGGGGAATATTCATAAGGCGAGGTTCCGTACTGACAAATGGGATTACAACTAGACGTAGGCGATGACGAAGGGACGAGGAAAACACCTACGGCTACGTGTGTATGTGTGTGTGTGTGTGTGTGTGTGTGTGTGTGTGTGTGTGTGTGTGTGTGTGTGACTAACGGATCATCCAGTTAATTCTTCCGTAACAGAATCAATCCTCTTACGTTTTTTTGCCTCTGCCTCTGCCTCCTCCTCCTCCTCCTTCTCCTCCTCCTCCTCCTCCTCCTCCTCCTCCTCCTCCTCCTCTTCCTCGGGTACTCTCCTCTTCCCTCTTTTTTCCCTTGTGATTCATCCATATGGTAATGTAAAGTATTCTGTGGGGAAGGAAGGGGAGGGGTAGGAAGGGGAATAGGAGGAGAAGGGAAGAGGGAAAAGGGGAGGGTATGGTAGGAGAGGAGAGGTCTTTCAGTAAGCCTAAATAATAGTAGTAGTAGTAGTAGTAGTAGTAGTAGTAGTAGTAGTAAAAGCAGTTGTAGTAGTCGTAGTAGTAAATTAGGTGTGAATAGGTGTGTGTGGGTGTGTGTGTGTGTGTGTGTGTGTGTGTGTGTGTGTGTGTGTGTGTGTGTGTGTGTGTGTGTGTTTCTGATTACTATTTTTTCCCAAACTTCTTACCTAACTTCTCGCGGTTAACCTTCCCTTTTTAAGCTATTTTTCTGGCCCTCTTATTGCTTCCCTTCCCTCCTCTTGTTTCTCTTCGTCTTATCTCTTCTTACCCGGCCTTTTCCACCTCTCTATACTTTCGTAACAATTATTGCCAATACACTTAATATATAACGGCGTTTACCTATTTTATTTAAACGCAAACCTAATTTTCACCTATTCTGTTTTCTTCCCTCTTTTCTAATCTCCGTGCAGTATCATTAAAAAGTCCAGTTATTCTTTTATATCCCAGACTCTCGTATTTATATTCATCCCGCTCCTGCTTTCGTAATTACTCTATTTTGACTCAATCCTGCAAATCATTTTCTAATTCCCTTTCCTCATATTAATAAGCTTTTCCTTGCTCAGGTCCTCAACGGGTAAAATCGAAAGGTGGTAGGAAGTGGAAGGGATATAAAGAAGTGCATAAAAAAGGGGAAGGAAGCAAGCATGGAGTGGAAGAGAACACAGAGAAAAGGAAGGGAGGCAAGAAGAGATACGAGAGGCAAGGGGAGAGGAGGGCTGAAAGATAAGGAGAGGGATAGAGGGACCAGGAAAGGAAGGGGGTGGAGTGGGGAGGAAGGAGAACCTGAGGAAGACACCTGTCATTAATTAGGGCAGGTGTGGAGGGCCGCGGGATCACAGGTAAGACAGGGCGGCGTGAACACTAATGGGGCTCAGGACACAAGGGACAAGGCCAACACTTATAGACTAGACTTTAATATCCGGGGAGCGATTAAATGCCCTAACAGGAGATTAAAGACAAGTAGAGCATTAGAACACCACTTGAGGAACATGTAGAGAGACGCCTAACATTTAAACACCCCATGAAAGGCATCCAAACACCCAGAGACCGGTTCAGCACCCACTAAGGAGCATTTACGATGAGGCAGAGCGTTTAAACACCAATCAAGACCTTCGAGAAATACATGGTTTAAATACCGAGTCTGGCGCCTTTAAATAAAGTGTGAGGTTTCAAACACGCACGAAGAACAGTTAAATGGACTGGAAGCGATTAAATGTCCGCGAGGAACATTTATAGCACCAGAAAGTTTGAACATTCACTGAGGACGGCTTGGAGAACTGTATTATTTCAGCGCCTTACAAAAGGCAATTAAACAAAAGCGTTAAATTGAACTACTTTTATAATCTGGAACAGTTGAAACGCTTAGTAATGAGTATTATAAAAAAGAAAACGGCAGCGCTTCACAAATAAGTAAGAATCATATGATAGCAATGGGGGCTTGGCTATACTGGGGAGATCATCTAAATCAATCATGTGCTTTCATTTACGTACACTAAAGAGGATGAGAAATCTTGAAAGAATGTCAACCCAAGTTATTATTGAGTTCCACAACCCCGACCAAAGTAATTTAGACCAAAATCATTGAGTGATACCAAAAGTTGAAGAGAGAAGAACAGTAAAGATTTCGAGAACATCAACACCCTAAATAAAGATTTAAGGAGAACGTAAGTAAATATAAATGATTAAAAGAATTGCAAAAAACTAAAAAAAAATCAGTCCCAAAAGATTCCACCAATAGCTCAAGACACAAAACACAACGTCCTCTAAAAACACATCAACACCAAAGAAGAAGGATTTAAGGAGAACTCAAGCAAACATAAATGATCAGGAGGATTGCAAAAACATGAAACTCAAGACGTAATAAATACTAGAATTGAAAACACAAAACAAAAACCCGATCTACAAATCCTTTAACACCAACTGAGGATTTAAGGAGAACGCAAGCACATATAAAAGGCTAAGAGGATTGCAAGGACTCAAGACTCAAGACGCAATTCCAGACCGCAGGGGCAGTAAATTCTGAAGACGCTATCACGAGCACGTATACTTCCGCGCTGACACTAAAAGGCCACAGGAGCGCTTAAGCATTCCTGGAGCATTAAAAAGACCAGAGTGAAGGGGATTCTTTAAGGAAATAGAGAGTTTACGGATAAAATAAAATAAATAATGTGAGCTAACTTCCCCCCCCCCTCCCCCCCCCACACACAAGCTACGGTTCATTAAATAGTGGAATATATCAATGAGTTACGAGTTAGAATATATATAAAAAAATACACATGGGCTATAGTTTATTTAAGAGTAAAGAAAAATTAATATGAATAAGGAGTTAGAATTAAAAAAAAAACAAGCTATAATCCGTCAGAGTGGAAAAAAAAATTCAGTAGGAGCTCGGAGTTAGAATTAAAGAAAGGATGAAGAAAAATATCAGGTAAGAAGAAGAACATAGAGGAATCTGAGCTCAAATACCAGGACTTCGACAAAGCAAAGGAAGCCACAAAACTACTGGAAAAAACACACACACCAACACGCACTATAAAAGAAAATGAAAAATATATATTGCGTTTAAAGACCAGAAAATTGAGGGAAAAAGAAGGAAACAACCAAAGCCAAGAACAACACACACACACACACACACACACACACACACACACACACACACACACACACACACACACACACACACACACCTCCCCCTCCCTTCCCCCCCTCCCCCAAAACAAACACCCACCCACAAACACACAGATACAAGCACCACCAAAAGGAAACTAGAATCACTACCAATCACCCCCAATTAAAACGACCACGAGACGGGATCGCACACCACACAGCACGCCTCCAAACACCACGCAGCGAACGCCAACTTGAAACCACTTAAAGTACCGACGATAAGACTCAAAGATCTCATCAGAACCTAAAGAGAGGGGGGAAAAAAGAGGGGGAGACTGAAGGCCATTTTTAAGGAATCCTGAGCCTGTAAGGATGATTTATGAGGGGGGCTGATGGAGGAGGAGGAGGAGGAGGAGGAGAAAGGATGACTGAAGAGGTAATGAGTGAAGGAATTGAAGGGATTTATATAGAAAGAAAAGGAGAGAAAAAAAGGATGAGGGGAAAAGAGGAAGAGGAAGAGGAGAAAGGGTAACCGAAGAAGCGATTAATAAAGGAACTGAAACGATTTAGGATAGAAGGAAAAAGTGAAGAAAAAATAACAATCAGATCTAGACATTGAGAAGAAAAAAAAGATAACGAAAACGAGGAAGAGGACGATGGGAAGGGAAACAAAAGGTGACGAAAGAGGTAAAAAAAAAAGTAGATAGAAAAGATAGGGGAGGAAAAATGAAGAAGGGGAGGACAGAGGGACACTGCCAAGGAGGGGGAGCGTGAGAAAAATGAGAGACAGAAAACAAAATGATGGTGGGAGGCGAGGAGAAGCTGAGAGGAGAGATAGCGAGAGGAGGAGGAGGAGGAGGAGGAGGAGGAGGAGGAGGAGAGGGAACGGTGGTCAAGGAAGAGGATGAGAGAAGAGACACTGATGAGAGACGTGGGAGGAGGAGGAGAAGGAGAAGAGGAGGAGGAGGAGGAGGAGGAGGAGGAGGAGGAGGAGGAGGAGCAGGAGGAGAAAGACGAAGTGGGAGAGAAGAGAAAAATATAGCATGTGACTTGGAAGAAGAGGAGGAGGAGGGGGAGGAAGAGGAAGAGGAGGAGGAGGAGGAGGAGGAGGAGGAGGCGGAGGGAGAATGGGTGGTCAAGGGAACTGAGTCATTGCAACACACACACACACACACACACACACACACACACACACACACACACACACACACACACACACACACACAGAGGAAGAGGAAGAAGAAGAGGAGGAAGGAGGGAGAGGAAAAGCCTGCCTGGTGGTGGGGAAAGAGGACTCAGTCACCTCCTTATGTCCTCCCTTTCTTTCCTCTCATACATCCTCTTTCTTTTTTTTCCTCCATCATCCCCTCGGTCCTTTTTTCCCTCAGTACATTTTTTTTCTCCTCCGTCCAACTTCCTACTTCTCTTTCTTTTTTTTTTTTTTTTTTGCTCCTCTTCCTCCTCCTCCTCCTCCTCCTCGTCCTCTTTCATCTCTGTTCTCATATCCCACCCAGTTATTTTTTTCTTCCTTCGTTCTCTTCTTTTATCAATAACTTCCTCATTGATTGTTTTTTTTCATTCATTACTTTCCACTTATTCCCATCTTCATTCATTTCTTCGCTTCGGCTTCATGGCAACGATTTTTCTCTTTTTATATTTCCGTATTTTTTTTCCTTTTCCACGTCCATTAATTATTTTCTCATTATTCTCTTCATTTTCTCATTCATTCACCAAAGTCATTTCACTAACTACTTTTCTCCTATTCCCGTTTTCATTAATTTCTTCGTATCAATTTTCACATCACATCGAATTTTCCTCCTTTTTATTTTCGCATTTCTCTCTTCCTCCTCGTTCATTGATTCCTTTCTTTTTATTTTCTTCATTTCCTCATTCATTCATCAAAATCAATCATTCCTTAATTCTTCCCTTCCTTCATTACTTTATTAACTCAGGCATTTTCCTTTTGATCCTTTTATTCCCTCAATTGGGTTTTAATTAACGTCTTTAACTCTCGCTCTTTAAAATATTTCTCCTTAATTTCTTTCTATACCTGCGTCCCTTCTATTTACCTCTAATGAATCAAGTACCTGTATGGGCCTTAAAAATCATATAATATTCTCTCTCTCTCTCTCTCTCTCTCTCTCTCTCTCTCTCTCTCTCTCTCTCTCTCTCTCTCTCTCTCTCTCTCTCTCTCTCTCTCTCTCTCTCTCTCTCTCTCTCTCTCTCTCTCTCTCTCTCTCTCTCTCTCTCTCTCTCTCTCTCTCTCTCCACGCCATCTTCTTCTTCCTCCCTACTTCCATATTGACATTTTCTCTCCATTCTCCAATCATCCTCTCTTCCCTACTCAATCACTTTCCTCCACTGTTTTATTCTTTGCTTTCTCCTTCCTCCTAACTCTTCATTCATTCATCCCTCCCTTCCTCCTTCCTCCTCACCCTTCGTTCATTCATCCCTCCCGTCTTCCTTTCTCCTCCTCACTTTTCTTTCCCCTCATTTTTTTTCCCGTCGCTTCTCTTAAGGAAGGTATTTTTACATTCTCTTTTTTTCCTTGCTTCTGTACTGCTCTTGTTTCCTTATTATCTCTTTTTCTCTTCTTTTTTTTCTATTTCTTCAATGTTTTCCGCATTTTTCAACTCTCTTCTTCGTTCTTCCCTCTCCAACTCCTCCTCCTCCTCCAGACACTGTATTTGACGGCTTGCTATTGGCAGAACACACACACACACACACACACACACACACACACACTATGCAATTCCAAGTTACCTGTTTTAGTAATGACCTAATTAAGCCATACACCTGTAATCCATGCATAAGAAGGTGGGGAGGTGGGGGGGGGGGGGGGCGGTGTTATCTCTCTCTCTCTCTCGCTCTCTCTCTCTCTCTCTCTCGCTCTCTCTCTCTCTCTCTCTCTCTCTCTCTCTCTCTCTCTCTCTCTCTCTCTCTCTCTCTCTCTCTCTCTCTCTCTCTCTCTCTCTCTCTCTCTCTCTCTCTCTCTCTCTCTCTCTCTCTCTCTCTCTCTCTCTCTCCAATCCCTCAATGGACAAAACGTACTCTCTCTAAAGCCGAAAGTCTCCCTCCATTTCTATTCCCCTTTTTTCCTTCTTCCTTCTTTCTCCTCCTCCTCCTTCTCCTCCTCCTCCTCCTTCTCCTCCTTCTCCTCGTCCTCCTCCTCCTCCGCTATCGCCACCCCGGGGGACACACAACACACAGCCGGCCCGGTAAAAAAAGGACTGTTTCGCCGATTTACTGCTGCTGTTCCCGCTGTTTCTGCCCCCAAAGCTGCCGCTGCCTACCCTTCCTCTGCCCATGCGCTGAGTAAGGGGGAAGGAAGGGGAGGAAGAGGGAGGAAGGGGGAAGAAGAAGACAGCCCCTCCATCTTCGGTCCACCAGAGATAAGGTGTGTGATGGGCATGAGAGGAAGGGGAAGGGAGGGAAGGAAGGGGAGGGAGGGTAAAGCTGGACAGTCACAGATATGATATGTGTGTGTGTGTGTGTGTGTGTGTGTGTGTGTGTGTGTGTGTGTGTGTGTGTGTGTGTGTGTGTGTAAGGAAAGAGGGATGAAGTGAAAGTGAAAAATGAGGGAGAGGAAAACTGGATTGGAGAAAAAGGAAGGATGGAGGGAGGGAGGAAACACGAATACGAGGGAGAGAGAGTGGAGGGAAAAAAATGTAAGAGAAAATTTTCGAGAAAGAATAAGAAGACCCATCACTGCCTCCTCCTCCTCCTCCTCCTCCTCCTCTTCCTCCTCCTCCTCCTCTTCCTCCTCCTCCTCCTCCTCCTCCATCTTTCAATATAAAGGAAAAATACCAACTACCCGCTACTCACTGACAGACAGCTAGGAGGGGGTGGAGGAGGAGGAGGAGGAGGAGGAGGAGGAGGAGGAGGAGGAGGAGGTGAATGAAAAAGAGAATGGGTGAGGGAAAAGACTGAGCAGCAGAAGAAGAAGGAAAAATGAAAGGAAGAATAGAAAGAAGCCAGAGGAAAGGAGATTGCAGGATAAAGAAAGTAAGAGGAGGAGATATTAGGGAGGAGGAAGGAGGCGGAAGAAAAGAGATGATGAAGAAAGAGGCGAAAGGGGGTGATGAAGAAAGGGGAGGGAAAAGGAGGAAAAAAGGAAGAGGAGACAGAGAAGAGGGAGGAGGAAGAAAGTGGAAAGAGGAAAGAGGAGAAGAAAAAGAGAAAATGGAGTTGGTGAAAAGAGATGAAGGAGAAGGAAGAAGGGAAAAAGAAGATAAGGAAGAGGAAATAAGGAAGAGAGAGGAGAAAGAAAGTGGAAAGAGGAAAGAGGAGAAGAAAAAGAGACAATGGAGTTGGTGAAAAGAGATGAAGGAAGAGAAAGAAGGGAAAAAGGAGAAGATAAGGAAGAGGAAACAAGGAAGAGAGAGAAGGAGGAAAGTGGAAAGAGGAAAGAGGAGGAGAATAAGAGATGAATGATGAAGGAGGTGGAAAGAGATGAAGGAAGAGAAAGAAGGGAAAAAGGAGAAGATAAGGAAGAGGAAACAAGGAAGAGAGAGGAGGAGGAAAGTGGAAAGAGGAAAGAGGAGGAGAATAAGAGATGAATGATGAAGGAGGTGAAAAGAGATGAATGATGAAGGAGGTGAAAAGAGATGAAGGAAGAGAAAGAAGGGAAAAAGGAGAAGATAAGGAAAAGGAAACAGGGACGAGAGAGGAGGAGGAAAGTGGAAAGAGGAAAGAGGAGGAGAAAAAGAGATGTTGAAGAAGGAGGTGAAAAGAGATGAAGGAAGAGGAAGAGAGAAAAAGGAGAAGATAAGCAAGAGGAAACAGAGAATAGGGAGGAGGAAGAAAGTGGAAAGAGGAAGGCGGAGGAGAGGAGAAAGAGGAAAGAAGAGGAAAACTGTCCATTCATTCAGTATTTCCTTGGTCGGTCGGTCTAAACATTGCCTCTCTCCATTTTTCTTTCCCTTCCTCCATTTATTTCCTTTTACCTTACACCCTCCCCCTACCTACACCTTTCCCTCTCTCCTTCTTTTCCCTCCCACGCTCTTTCCTCTCCATCATATTACACGGAAGACTCTGATGAATGAAAACACCAAAAAACAATTCATCCCTATTTGTCTGTCTGCCAAACTAGCTGTGCGTGTGTGTGTGTGTGTGTGTGTGTGTGTGTGTGTGTGTGTGTGTGTGTGTGTGTGTGTGTGTGTGTGTGTGTGTGTTTCTGTCTCTCCCTTTCTCTCTCTTCCTCTTTCTCTCGCTCGCTCGCTTACTCTCTGTCTCTTTCAACAGCGACATGATTAAAATTCTCGTGATTGGAGTGAGACGCGGAGTCAGAGAGGAGGCACAAAGCAGTCAATTACGGGAACACGAGAGCCAGGAAGAGACACGATGAGGACAAGGACAAGAAGAAGAAAAAAAAATAAGGCAACAACGAAGGTAGAGAAGGAAAGCTATTGAAAGGAAAATGTTGTTGTCGTGATATATAAAAACAGAGTGGGGATATGTGTCAGGCTAACTAGGTAACACGTACACACACACACACACACACACACACACACACACACAGGACCGCCATGCAAGCTACCTGGTTCGTGCTAATTGAACAAGGACAGGTGGTAGGAAGTAGGTGTTTCTGTCTGTCTGTCTGTCTGTCTCTCTCTCTCTCTCTCTCTCTCTCTCTCTCTCTCTCTCTCTCTCTCTCTCTCTCTCTCTCTCTCTCTCTCTCTCTCTCTCTCTCTCTCTCTCTCTCTCTCTCTCTCTCTCTCTCTCTCTTTCAGCATCACATGTCGCTCATTTTACCTGTTTTCAGTCCTCTTTTTCTTCCTCCTTCTCCTCTTCTTCCTATTTATCACCATCATAATCACCATCACCACCATCACCACAATCACAGCTGTACCAAATTACCTCCTAAAGCACCGGCATTTAACAACTAATGCAATTTTTTTCCGCCAGATGACGCATAAAGGCTTTACTTCCCTTCCTCCGATGCTCCCCGATCATCACCACCAACATCACCATTACTACCACAACACCAATAAACCTCCTCTCATCTCCACTCTCAGCAACCACTCCCACCAAAAATCACACTGCGCCCACCCCCTCCCTCTCGAAAATTGTCCAATCACACAGGAAACCAACACGTAACAGCTGATAGGTTTTTTTTTTGTCCTTTTTTCCTCTCTTTCTCTCTCTTAGTTCCCCGATTTGGTGTTATTGTTTACTCCGATGTCATTTCCCACAAAGAAGGACGTATCGAAAAATATATTGCGGTTTCTCTCTCTCTCTCTCTCTCTCTCTCTCTCTCTCTCTCTCTCTCTCTCTCTCTCTCTCTCTCTCTCTCTCTCTCTCTCTCGACAATAAAAAAACACTCATTTTTTTTTTCTCTTTCTCTCAGTTGTTCAATTCCTCCACCTTCTATTCCACATTCACTCCTCCTCATCTCCACTAACTATTCCACTTATTCATTCCTCTATTCCTTATTTTCTCATTTATTCCTCATTTCGTTATGCCTCGTATTTTATCCAATCCTTCCCTTTCTCCGTCTCCCGTTTTCTCCTTTTCATAACAATCAGATTATACTATTTTTTTTCTTTTCATTCTCTTTCTGTCTATCTGTATTATCTATTTATCTCTCTTTTCACATTCCTTCTATCATACATTTTCTCTCTCTCTCTCTTGCCTCGTCATATTCCTCCCTTGCTCTTTCTCTCTTTCATTCGCTCTTGCACCCCACACCTTATTTCCATTCCCCTCCTTAGTTCTCTTATTCCATTATTCCTCACTCCTTCCTTCCCTCTCCCTCACCTCTCTTTTCCATTCCTCCTTCTGCCCTTCGAACACACTTTCTCTCACTTATTGGGCCACATTCCTCTTCTTCTTTCTCTCCCCTCTTCTTGTTACCCTCTATCTTATTTCCATTTCCGTCTACAACTTATTCATTCTATTTCTCTTTTCTCGTTTCTTTCATCTCTCGTCTCCTTCCCTTTCGTCTTCTTCCACCAGGCATCTTATTTCCAGCATTCATCACGTCCTCCTCCTCCTCCACATGCAACGCTGAAAGGCCACTCTCCTCCTCTTCCTCCTCCTCCTCCTGCTCCTCCTCCTCCTTCTCCACTAAAGGCAAGATGATACTCCTCTCCCTCACTCCACCGTGCCCCCAGAAGCTTGACTTGAGAGTGTGACAATTTTAACCAGTAAGTGAGTTTCCAGCACCTGTGTATGTGTGTGTGTGTGTGTGTGTGTGTGTGTACGGTATGGTAATGAAAGGAGACATGCAGCACGCGTTCCACTTATCCTTGTCCTCTTTCCCCTCCATCCCTCTTTCTCTGACCTACTTTTCTCTAATTTTTATCCACCCTTTTCCTCCTTCCCTTCAACCCTTCTTCTTTACTTCCTTTCCCCTCTCCCTCTTTCCTTCCCTTTACCCTCTATCGCTTTCTCCCTGACCTACCTTCTCACATTTTTCCTCTCCCCTTACATCCCTCCCTCTCCCTTCCTCCCTCTTTACTTCCCTTCCCCCTCTCCCTCTTTCTTTACTTCCCTTCCCTCTCCATCGTTCTCTCCCTGACCTACCTTACTCTCATTTGCACTCTCCCCTTCTCCTCCTCCTCCCTCCTCCACTCTCCCTCCCTCCCTCCCTTACATATCATCAAAACACGCCAGCATTTTAATGAAAGGGACACAGATGTTTCATAATTAACAACCAAAACAACAACGGCGTCGCTATAAACGAAACAAATAGTCCCGCCAATGAATCTCCATGAACTTTTTAGACAGACACAGACAGAAGCAATGCACACCACCCCCCTCTCCCACTCCTCCCCCCCTCTCTCACCTCTCTTCCATTCCCCCTCCTTCAACACTCTTCCATCCCCCCTTCATTCACCTCTCCTCCATCCCCCTCCTCCCCCAGCTTCCTACCATCCCCTCATTCACCTCTATCACCTCTCCCTCACCTCTACCCCCCTCCCCTACTCATCTCTCTTCCATTTCCTTTAGCTTCGGAAAATAATGTTACATGATAGCGCAGGAAAGAGGGATTGGCGCCTCTTCTGCATATCTCTCGTTATTTAGGGTGCAACAGAGCAGGTGTGGGGTAAGGCAAGGTAAGGTAAGGTTAGGTTAGGTAAGGTTAGGTTAGGTTAGGTTAGGTTAAGTTAGGTTAGGTTAGGTTTGGTTTGGTTTGGTTAGGTAAGGTAGGGTAAGGTAAGGTAAGGTTTGGTGTGTGAGAGAGAGAGAGAGAGAGAGAGAGAGAGAGAGAGAGAGAGAGAGAGAGAGAGAGAAAACGAAAGAAACAGACAGACAGACAGACAGACAGAAACAACATCTTTTCCCCCACAAAGTGACTCTCAGACGTTGACAGGGAAAGGAAAGCAGAAGGGAAGCCACACGCGCCTCTCCCTTCCTCTCCCTTTCCTCTCCCTTCTCTCCCTCCCTCCCTGTCCGATATCTTGGAGGGTCAAAAGGGCATGTTGAGTCACCTGTCCGTTCACCTGTCCACGGGAAGAAGGGAGGATGGAAGGGAGAGAGAGGGGAGGAAGGAAGAGAGAGGGGGAGGGAGAGAGGGGAGGAAGGAGGAGAGAGGGAGGGAGAGGAAGAGGGGGAAGACAAGGGGAAGCTGAAGGTTGATAATGGATGTGTTGTTTGTAAATACAGCAGAGTGTTAGTGGTTCCCTCCTGTTGTTTTCTTTTTCTTTGTTTCCCTTTCTCTTTTTATTCTGTTTTCTCTCTTTTTTTCTTTGTGGTTCTCTTCCGACATTTCATTTTCTTTTATTTTCCTTGCCCGTTTTTTCTGTTTTCTCTTTTTTTCTTTTTGTGGTTCTCTACCGACATTCCATTTTCTTTTATTTTCCTTGGCCATTTTTTGTTTTCTCTTTTTTTCTTTCTTTGTGGTTTTCTTCCGACATTTCATTTTATTTTATTTTCCCTGCCAATTTTCTTTTCGTTTCCTCTTTTTTCTTTCTTTGAGGTTCTCTACCGACATTTCATTTTATTCTATTTTCCTTGCCATTTTTTTTGTTTCTTCTTTTTTTTCTTTGTGGTTGTCTACTGCCATTTCTTTTCCCTTATTTCCCTTTCCCCTTTTTTTTTGTTTGTGGTTGCCTACTGCCATTTTATTTTTTTGTCTTCCCTTTTTTTCTATTTCCTCTTCATTCTGTATTTTTTGCAGGGTTGTGGAAGGATACGTGATATTTTTTCCTCATTTCTTTTTCGTCCCAATACTATTCAGCTCCTCCTCTTCCTCCTCCTCCTCTTCTTCTTCCTACTCCTCCATTTCCTCCCCCTCTTCACCGTCACTCTCCTCTCTTTGCCCACATCCTCACGCCTTCCCTCTTCTGCTCCTCGTACCTCTTTGTCCAATTTTCCGTCTCCTTTCTATCCCCTTTTTATCCTGCCTCGTCTTTTGGTTTCTCGCCTCATTCGTCGCCACCCTCTTCCTCCATCCATCTTTCCTCCCTTTCATTTTGCTCCGGGTCTCCTTCCCATCACTTGCTTTTTTCCTCCTCCTCCTCCTCCTCCTCCTCCTCTCCGCCTCCTCTATTCCCGTCCCTTACATTCTGGCTTGTGTATATTACGCCCCAAAGCAAATATTCTCCTCTCTCTCTTTGTCCCCGGCTTTCCCTTCTATCTTGGCTGTCTTATCTATGCTTGCACTATCTTATCCACGGTGTCTTATTTGTTGCAGTTTCCCTTTTTCTTTTTTTTTTCTCTCCCGCGAACCTTCCTGGAATTTTTCGCTGTACTTCGCTCCTTCTTTTTTTTTTTTTGCTGGCGTAGTGTTATCATGTTTCCCTTGTGTTTGCTTATCTTGGATCTGTATGAAATTGTTTATCTTCCTCCTCTTTCTGTTTTCTTTCGTTTATTTTCTTGTTTATTTTCTGTGTTTTCTTCGTTCTTTTTCCGTCGCCCTCTCTTTCTTCTCCTTTCCTTTCATCTCTCCCTCTTTCTTTCTGTTCCTATGTTTTTTTTTCCTTCAACCTCTCCCCCTCCTTTTATCTTATTTTTTCTCTTCTTTGACTCTTTTTTTTTCTTTTACTTTCCTTCATTCCTTCGCCTTAACTCACTCTCCCTCCCTTCTTCCTTCTCCTCCCCCTCCTCCTTTCTTTCTTTCGTTTCTTCTTTGATTTTCCACTTTTTTATTATTTTCCTTCATTCCTTCTACCTAACTCACCCTCCCACTTTCCCTCCCTTTCTCCTTCCCTCCCTCCTTCTCTCTTTCTGTCCCTCCTTCTCTCCCTCCCTCATATCCCTCCCTCTCTCCTTCCTTCTTTACTCTCTCCTCCCTCTTCTCCCTCCTCTTCCTTCTTTCCTCTATCCAAACATCAAACAACAAACATACATACAAACAACACAGGTGAACAAGCTTACCTGTCGCTGGTAATGACGTCACACGGATTCTCTTTCCCCTCGCAGGCCGTTCCTCCTCCTCCACTTCCTCCCCCCTCGGCCTCCTCCCCCTTCCGCTCCTCGGAGGTTGGGGAGGAGGTGTTGGAGGCAGCGAGGCCATTGGTGGTTAGGGGAGTGACTTCCTCAACCTTCCAAGTGTGTATGGTCTGACAGAGGTTCTTGATGTAGGGGGCACATTGTAACATACTGATGACCATACTCGTCCCCACCACCCCCACCACCACCCCCACCCCCACTACCACCACCACAACCACCACTGCTGCGGCTTTTTATCCTCCTCCTCCTTCTCCCTCTTATCCTTGTTCCTCTCCACCACTGTCCTCCTCCTCCTCCTCCGCCTCCTCTTCGTCACAACACTGGCGCCTCACTCATCGTTGTGTTGATTTGTTTTCTTGATTCCTCTTGTTCGGGTTTTGATTTTCTTCACTTCACACTTTTTAGTACACTTATGAAGATCCGAAGTCCCTTATGAGTATGCAAATTTTCTTTCTGGGGAACTTCTATAAGGGTTTCAACAGGTAAGTCTTAACACTAATTAGTTCAGAAGGTCACTTATGCACACCTGACCTTTAAAAAAATAAAATTTGAGCGTCACAAGTAAATAAAGCGAGACACTTCACCACTTAAAAGGCTCGTCAACTTCAAAGACCCCAACGCAACTTTCTCATTCCCTCGTTATCAAATATTAATGAGTTTGTTTTCACCCGTGACGACGTAAGGTGGGAGGGAGGGAACACCTGCAGCACACACACACACACACACACACACACACACACACACACACACACAGACTTCGGGCAACGGTATTCCCAGGTGTGTTTTTGTGTGCATGTGTGTGTGTGTGTGCGTGTGTGTGTGTGTGTGTGTGTGTGTGTGTGTGTGTGTGTGTGTGTGTGTGTGTGTGTGTGTGTGTGTGTGTGTGTGTGTGTGTGTGTGTGTCGAGAAAACTTAAAGCATGGAAACGAGGAGAGATTACACCACTTAAGGCATTGTATTTATAAGAGAGAGAGTGTTCTCTGCTTTCATAATATTTCTCTCTCTCTCTCTCTCTCTCTCTCTCTCTCTCTCTCTCTCTCTCTCTCTCTCTCTCTCTCTCTCTCTCTCTCTCTCTCTCTCTCTCTCTCTCTCTCTCTCTCTCTCTCTCTCTCTTAAATAATAAATAAATGTCATAACCACCACCACAGCTGCTTCTACCAACACCACCATCACCACACAACCACCACCACCACCACACGCAACACCCAACACCCAAAACCACCAACTCAATATCAACCCCATTAAACTAAGCCAAAAACACACATCCTACCTCCTCCTCTCCTCCTCTACCATCCTCAATTCCTCTTCCTCCCCACGCTCTTTCCCCAAGCATCCCCATCCCTCACAGCACGTCCCCACGCCTCCTACACACCTAATCCCCCTCTGCTTTGCATTATTCAGCCGCTAGTGTAAATATTCCCTAATCCGCTTGGGGACGAGGGGCGATAGAGTGACAGAGACGTGGGGTGAAGGTACGAAACGGGGGGGGGGAGAGGATTGATGGAGGGGAGGGTACGTAGGGGATGTTCTTGGTGTGTAGAGATGAGGCGTGGGATGTTGGGGTATATTGGGGATGTGTGTGTGGTATTGGTGAGGTTTTGGAGTAGATGATTGAAGTGGGAGATGAAAAATTGGTAGATGGTAAAATTGGGGATATGATGGTGGTTGATAAACTGGGACATGATACAAATGAAGAATGTTTGGGTAGAGGAATTACTGATATATGATGTAAATGGGGAATGGAAGGAGAGGTTAAAGAATGTATGAATAATGGTGAGGTGTAGTGTGTTGTGGTGTTTTGAAGATATGTGGAATCCTTTTTAGTTTGAGGTTAGGATAAAACAGTAGACGAAGAATTGATACATGATAAAAATAGGAAATGAAAAGAGCTGTTGAAGGAGTGCATGTATAGGGATTAGTTGTAATATGTTGTGGTATGTTGGGGATATCTGTGGTATTGATGAGGCTTGAGGAGTGGATGAAATGGTGGAATAATAACTGATACTTGATAAAAATGGGAAATATGAAGAAATGTTTAGAGATTGCATGTAGGGATGAAATGTAAATATGTTGTGGTAATTTAGTGATGTCTGCAATACTGATGAACTTTGACAGTAGATGGAATAGAAAAAGAAGAACAGATACAGGATAAAAATGGGTGAAGCGATAAGAAGTCAGACCTGGTATAGCGGATATGGGAAAGGACGGGACAATAAGAGAGACGTTAAAAGTGAAAGGTACCAGTGAAACAGAAAGAGAGGAAATGAATAGTTAATGGCTGAGTGGGAGGAGGATGTAAAGAACGGTACGAGGATAAAGGACTTCAAAGCTAACGGAAAGGGAGGAGGAATGAGGAGGAGAGAAAATATATTATAGTGAAAGTGAAGACAATAAGATGGAGGAGAATTATGGTAGCGTGGGATTTAAAAGGTAAAAAGGGAATAGATGGATTTACGGGAGGATCAAAGAGGAAAGGAGGCTAGAGAAGTGAAACTAGAGGGACTTTATATATTTACTTCCACGTTTCTTAAGCCTTTGAACCCTTTGGAAGTTTTAAAAAAGGGAATAGATTGATATACGAAAGGATTAGAGAGTAAAAAGGAAAGGAAGCTATTTAAGGGAAACATTGGGGACTTTATCCATTTTCTTACTCGTTTTCTTAGCCTCTGAACACTTTGGAATATAAGAACAAGGAATGTATTGGAGGTACGAATGAACTAATAAGTGAGGAGGAAACAAAGCTATAGAGGGGAAACTATACAGACTTATCCAACTTCCTACTCGTTTTCTTCGCCTTTGATATCTTGGGAAGTTTAAAAAAGGGAAAATAGTTGAATATACAGAAGAATTAAAGGATCACGAGGAAAGGAAGCTAGGGAAGGAAAGCTATAGAGACTTCATCCAACTTCCTACTCGGTTTTCTTCGCCTTTGATTTCTTAGGAAGTTTAAAAAAGGGAAAATAGGTGAATATACAGAAGAATTAAAGGATCACGAGGAAAGGAAGCTAGGGAAGGAAAGCTATAGAGACTTCATCCAACTTCCTACTCGGTTTTCTTCGCCTTTGATTTCTTAGGAAGTTTAAAAAAGGGAAAATAGGTGAATATACTGAAAAATTAGGGGATCACGAGGAGAGGAAGTTTGAGAAGGAGAGCTATAGAGACTTTATCCAACTTCCTACTCGGTTTTCTTCGCCTTTGATTTCTTAGGAAGTTTAAAAAAGGGAAAATAGGTGAATATACTGAAGAATTAGAGGATCAAGAGGAGAGGAAGTTAGAGAAGGAAAGCTATAGAGACTTCATCCAACTTCCTAGTCGTTTTCTTCGCCTTTGATTTCTTAGGAAGTTTAAAAAAGGGAAAATAGGTCAATATACAGAAGAATTAAAGGATCACGAGGAAAGGAAGCTAGGGAAGGAAAGCTATAGAGACTTTATCCAACTTCCTACTCGGTTTTCTTCGCCTTTGATTTCTTAGGAAGTTTAAAAAAGGGAAAATAGGTGAATATACTGAAAAATTAGGGGATCACGAGGAGAGGAAGTTTGAGAAGGAGAGCTATAGAGACTTTATCCAACTTCCTACTCGGTTTTCTTCGCCTTTGATTTCTTAGGAAGTTTAAAAAAGGGAAAATAGGTCAATATACTGAAGAATTAGAGGATCACGAGGAGAGGAAGCTAGGGAAGGAAAGCTATAGAGACTTCATCCAGCTTCCTACTCGGTTTTCTTCGCCTTTGATTTCTTAGGAAGTTTAAAAAAGGGAAAATAGGTCAATATACTGAAGAATTAGAGGATCACGAGGAGAGGAAGCTAGGGAAGGAAAGCTATAGAGACTTCATCCAACTTCCTAGTCGTTTTCTTCGCCTTTGATCTCTCAGGAAGTTTATTCAGCGACTTCCTTCCTTCCTGCCCTTCCTGCCGCGGCGCCTTCAAAGGACACATTAAGCAGCGTAAAAAAGACATTAACTCCATAATTCTCTTTTTTGGAGGCTTAGAGCGGACCCCAAAACTTTTCCTTCCCTCCTCGAGATCCTGAGTATCAATTAAGGCATTCGGAAAAGACCAAGAGTATGTTAAAACTCCCTAATGACGTGTTTACCGTGCTGCGTTATTATAGTCTCGATCAGTTCGGGAAGTCTGCGCCATTTATATATTTTTCTTCATTTCGTATTCGCTCCTTTGTTTACGCTTCCATTCGGCGCTATAAAGAAGAGGATAATGACCTGCAGAGAAGTGAAATTAGCGCAAACACATAAAAGCACGCTCGGGAAAAGTAAAACAGCAATCGCGAAGGAAAAGAGAGTAAACAAAGCCGGCAGAAAGTATCTAATCATCTTTATAATGAGTCTGCGTTCTCAAGCAAACATATCAACGTAAAAATAAACTCGGTAACACACAAACACACACACACACACACACACACACACACACGGTATCTCACCACAAGCAATTACGTCCCCATCAATCCTTATCAGGCGGGGCACAGCAAGACGTGTATGGCGGCACTGTCCTTTTCGCCGTGCATGGAGTGCTTGCGGGGGGTCGGTGGGGGCGCCGCGGGGGCCGCGTCCCGCTGGTAGGCTCAGAGGAAAATATTTAACGAATTACTGATGGAGTTAAAACTGCTTTGTATTGAAGAGCTTTGTTGTTTGAATGTGTTTTGTTTTCTCAAACCATCAAGCTTATAAATTATTTTTCCCTTTGATTTCAAAAAACGAATTTTTTATATCATCTGCTAGGATTGCAGTTTTTTTCGGAAGGTAAGAGCAGTCATTTGTTGCTTTTAATCCAGAAAACAATTTTTTTCTTTAAAAGCATCAACACTTTTTTTCTGTTATGAGCACGCAATTTGTGAAGCCTTTTTAAAGCGAGTTTTTCGTTTTTAAAGCACACATGCATATATATATATATATATATATATATATATATATATATATATATATATATATATATATATATATATATATATATATATATATATATATATATATATATATATATATATATATATATATATATATATATATATATATATATATATATATATATCTATCTATATATATATATATATATGATATTTAAAGTGCACAACCGACTGTTTCCTTTTATTAGTGTGCACTCAGAGAGGCTCCCATGCTGCACTCACACACACACACACACACACACACACACACACACACACACACACACTGACAAATATTTGGCCCGGCTGGACTGAACGAAAGCCTGCACGAGCGTCTGAACGCTGCATAAATTAATGAGCGTGAGTGTCATGCGTGCAGCCGTGAGTGAATGAATGTATCAGCACATGTGGAATTCATGAGCGCACGTGTTGCCCCGGAGTGCGTGTGAGTGAGTGAATGAGTGAGAGAGTGAGTGAGAGAGCGTGGGAGGGACAGCCAGGGAGTGAATGAATGAGAGCGAGGGAGCGCGAGGGAGTGGGCAAGTGGGCACGTTGCAGGAATATTGCAGGAGTGCATGAACATTATAGGTGAATAGACGTTAAGCGATAGCTGTGAAAGGATTTGGGTGCCATTGGCAGTTACGGTGAATACAGGGAGGAAGAGGGGGAGGAGAAGGAGGAGGAGGAGGAGGAGGAGGAGGAGGAGGAGGAGGAGGAGGAGGAGAAGGAGTAGGCGGTAACACAGACTGATAGGAGGAAGAGGAGGATTGGAACAGAGAATACAGGATTAAGGAAGAAACAGGTAGGGCAGTGGGTTCATGAAGAGATAGTCTGCTTTATCAACCTACCCTGTCTCTATATCTTTCACTATCCCCATCTATCTATCTAACTATCTATCTAACCATCTATTTATCTTTCTGTGTAGTTCCAGAGCAAAACAATTATTAGACAGCAACTGAGGGACACAGAAGGTAAGGTAATATGTGGGATGTCTGCTGGTAACGAGGTAGCTGTCTTGCACACCTGGCGAGACCTTCAGATTATTGCTCTTGTATTGGATGACGATAAAAAAAGAGGAGAACGTCTTCCTTTCTATTATTAGCAACAAATACCTGCAGAACGAACAAGGCCACGAGGCAGAAAATAGAGGAGGAGGAGGAGGAGGAGGAGGAGGAGGAGGAGGAGGAAGAGGTGAGTATCGAACTGTACTGGAAGGGGACGAGTAGAGGGAAGGAGAGAGGGAGGGAGAGGTGAGAGGGGAGGGAGGTAGAATGGAGGGAGACCAGCAGCAGGTGTCCGGTCAGCTGACTCCTCCACCACCACCACAACCACCCACCACCCACCACCTTCCACTCCTTCATCTACTCCTGCTGTTGCTAACCTATGTGCTCCCATGACTAGCTCCTCCTCCTTCTCCTCCTCCTCCTCCTCCTCCTCCTTTTTCAAACGTCAACACCACACCTCTTGCACTACAACACCACTAACGAGTCTGTCCCCACCACCACCACCACCACTGACCTCTACTACCACTGCCACCAACACTACTGATCTCTCTGTCTACCACAAATACTACAACCACTATCACTACAACCACCATCACTAACACTCCATTAACTCCACTGCCACTGACCTTTTGCCTTCCACCAACACCACCACATCAACCACCATCACCACCACCACCGCAGATCCATCACCTTCAACAGCTCCATTTGCATTCACCACACTCGTCTCCACCAGTCAAAACAGACACCATGCGAAACAAAACACAACGCCCCCCACACAACAAAATGCCAGTATTGCCACACCACGAATTTCTGTTTCCTCCTGCCTCCGTCACACCCCCGCCTTTTTTTTTTTTTTTTTTTTTACAGCAGAGGAAGCAGCTCAAGGGCAAAAAAAAGGAAACAATAATGAAAAAAAAAGCCCGCTATTCGCTGCTCCCACAAAAAGCGCTCAGAGGAGTGGCCAAAAGAGAGGTCAACTTAGGAAGGAGAGGTGTCCTGATACTCGCTTATACAGAACATTTCGCTCACTAACTATATACATTGTTTCTCCTTCCCCCTCTACCTACCTACCTACCTTACCTACTAACCTTACCTGCCTACCTACCTGCTTTCTTACATCACGTGACATAACATTGCACTCACTACCTACACTGTTTTTCCTTCTGCCTGGGCGCGTTCACATACCTACCAGCCTACCTTACCTGCCCATTTACATACCTGGCTGCTTTCTTACATCATCTGACACAATGTTTCTCTTACAACCTACACTGTTTCTCCTTTCCCTGAGCACCCCCACCTACCCACCTACCTACTAACCAACCTTACCTGCCCATTTAACTGCCTGCTGCCTTACATCACGTGACACCTTAGATCATTTTCAGGCAGGGGTTTTTTTTGGGGGGCTGACGATCTTTTTTTTTTTTTTTTACCTGCTTCACTTCCATCATTTTTACACCGTCACGCAATCCATTTTTTTTTCTTCAGTCCTCCACACCAGCATTCCATTCCACTCCACTTCGTACCCCGCGCACGTCCACATCATATATATATATTTCATAACGCACAATAGCATATCACTCCACACCTTTTTCTCCTCTTTCCTCCTTTCCCACAACCAGAGCACAATACAACAATGCATCCCCACTCACATTCACACACACACACACACACACACACACACACACACACACACACACACAAACACACACAAACGCACGCACGCACCACCCGACCATCTGCCGTCACCTCCACCTCCACCACCACCTCCACCACCACCACCACCACACTAACTGTTCTCCCATGTTTTGCTCTAGAAAAAAGGAACCACCACAACCACAACCACCAATAACAACAACAACACGAGCCACGCGAACACCGGTAGACATACACACACACACACACACACACACACACACACACACACACACACACACACACACACACACACACACACACGTAACTTTCTTGTCGCAAACGCATTATCAATTTCGGCAAAAGTTTACCACACTTTCACCCGCCATTAGGATCAATTTGGTGTAATGACAGGAATCTAACTTGCAAACACTAAACGCTGTCCAGGTCAAACTCATCATCCTTCTCCGTCTCTCTTCGCAGATCGCCATAATCATCATCATCATCATTGTCTTCATAGTCACAATTAAATTCATACAACCCACACACACGTCCACATTTTCAAGCAGTGTGTGTCATTTTCATCAACATTTTTTTTCTCTCTCTTCACACATCATAACCGTCATCCTTATTGCCATCGTCATATCTTTTGCACCGTCATAATTACTTCCACAAAACACACACACACGTCCACCTTTAAACAGTCTGTATCCTTTTCATCTACATTTTTTTTTTCCTCTCAAATATCAATCTCCTTCCAATTATCATTCTACAAAAGACACACTTGTACACATTTATACAGTCTGTGTCCTCTTCCTCATCCACATTATTTTCTCACACAGTCATCATCGTCACCACTGTCATTATCATTATCATCATTTTCAGTCACAATCATTTCCACAAAAAAAACACTTGTACACACTTAAACAGTCTGTCTCCTCCTCATTCACATTATTTTCTTTCCCACACATCATCATCATCAGTTACACTCACAGCTACAGTCACGACACACTCACACGCGTAAGGGCTACCCATGTAAGTCCAAATAAGCTTTAACAAACACACGAACACACCAGCACAGTCACAGGTACACACGGACACGAGACATACACACACGTACACATTAGAGCAGCGCCGTGCCTCCAAACAAGCTGCAGTTTACACATGAACGCATCCATCAACATGTACGTATAGTGTCACGGACGTACACACGGGACTTATTTACGCACGCACAAAACACAGGTGGTGATTTTTCTGTTTGTTTGTTTGTGTGTGTGTGTGTGTGTGTTGCTCCCACCGCCACGCACACGGCCGGTACACACGCAAAGTTATCAACATCACAACACATCCGTCACATCCGCCACACAGGTACACACGGCAGAGGCGAGGGACGAATCCACGAACTTACACACACACACACACACACACACACACACACACACACGCCTCCCGCGGCAGCCCACCGCCTCCTCGCCTGCTCACTCTCCGTCTACCTGTTACTCCAGACGCGTTTCCTCCTTTTTAAAGCTGAAGTTTCGCCTTTTTCGCCCTTTTCCAAGTTTTCCTTCGTCTCTACCCAGGCACAGACACACACGAGGGGCGCGGAGCCACGGGGGGCGGCACGCGTGGAGGGCCAGGGGTCGGCGGGACACAAGTGGCCCTCACCTGGATCACGGGGGCGCAGGTGCACGCTCCACACGGCGATGTTAATGAATAAACATCCACAACAACCACAGGTCCTCCACGCTGGGATGCCGCACCTCGCCACTCGCCCGCAAGAGTTTCCAGTTCCATTCAGATCCAGGTTTCGTTCTCCGCCGCGGCTCGATCCCCGTCCACCTGGTTACGTATCCTCGCCCCCCACTGCCAATCCAACCCACCTGGAGCCCAACGTGACGTGCCAAGTGGTGTTTTGAGCTCGCACGAGTCCTCAAGAGCCTGTCCCCGTGCGCAGTGAGATGCTAGACTGTTTCAGGAGGCGGGAACCAATCGTGAGGTGAGGAGAGGCAAGGGTGGCGGTGATTGGCTGGTGGGAGCGGGACGCGCGGCCATCGACCACCCCGCGTGGGAATTTTAAACCTCAAGCAGATTCACGCTGAGCCCCACACACGCACACGCTAGGGCCGCCGCGCGAGGGTGGGTGAGGGCGCTCGGAAGGCTCACGCACCGCCTCGCACACTCAGGGATGGATAACGTGCTCTCAAAGGTGTCGACGCCATTACTACCTTCACCGACCTCCCTCCTCTTGAGACCACCACCACTACAGCCTCCTCCACCTCCTCCTCCTCCTCCTCCTCCTCCTCACCGATATTCCCCAGTAGGCCAACTTTATCTGGTACCAATTTCCCGTCAGGCGGCCACTGTTCACTTGACTCAGCTCTCTTCTTTACCTTTTCTTTCCACCTGTCTCAGCCACTCGTTAATCCCTTACTGATTGGTGTGTGTGGAGGAGGAGGAGGAGGAGGAGGAGGGGGTGGATAAGCAGGTAGGTGGAGAGACGGAAAAGTTGAAAAAAAGTAGGAGGGAGCAGGTAAAGGTAGGAAGAGGAGGCATGTATGAGTAGAAAGGGAACAGGTAAGGGGAGGAAGACAGTGAGGCAGGTAAATGAGACAGGCAGGTAGATACGATTCACCTGACATAACTAGATGAAACAAGACAGGTGAACCAAGGCCTTGGGTGAACCAACCGACTGACAGCGATGGCAGACTTGACAACTATATCACTCTCTCTCTCCGATGACAGAACCCTTCAAGATGCTGACGTGGCGGCTATGGGAAGGGAAGGGAAAGGCAGGGAAGGGAAGGGAAGGGAAGGGAATGGAAACGAAAGGAAGGGAAGGGAAGGGAAGGGAAGAAAAGGGAAAGGAAGGGAAGGGAAACGAAGGGATGGGAAGGGAAGGGAAGGGTGGGGAAGGAAAGGGAAACGATGGGAACGGAACGGAAGGAAAGGGAAGGGTATGGATAGGAAAAGAAAGAACGGGAAGGGAAGGAAAAGGAAAGGAAGAGAAGAGAAGGGAAGGGAAAGGAGAGGAAGGGAAGAGAACGGAACGGTAGGGAAGGGGAGGGAAAGGAAGAGGGATAGCGGAGGAGGTGTGCGTGTGTATGAATTAAGAGGGAGGAAGAAGGAAGAAGGAGGAGGAGGAGGAGGAGGAGGAGGAAGAGTAAGAGGTGCTGTACAAGGATGAGCGCGTAAGGGTAAGTGGG